>NC_142372.1:22242027-22324527 GCF_059441005.1 Hippichthys cyanospilos | reverse complement strand
AAACACATCTCACAGACACAAACACACACGCACACATGCATATCCACACATTCTCCCCAATAAACCTGCATCCTATATTTGCTGCCCCAATAAAAAGATGAACTCCAGAAGAAAACTACACGAATGAAATTGCTACCACAAGCTTTTTTTCTTTTGCTTGAACAGCATGCAACTTCTACTTCTCACGTTGACAGCATTCTAACAGGAAGGCGTTAAATCACAGTCATGGTTCTGGTCAACACTCGGGTCAAGACTTTCTGTTCCAGTAAGAGGCTGAGCCATAAGCTGAGCATAAAATAATGGGAATGTCTTTCAGTAGTCAAAAAATAGAAAGTCGCAAGAGCAGGAACTGCTACAGTTCAATAATGTGAGGGCAAGTAGACATGCACTCAAGCAATGCTTAGCACTTGCAAAATGTTCACCTCTCAGCAAAGGAATGCATGCTTGCTTTGGTTAGACCAGCATGAGGCCAAAATCCTGAGAAAGAATCTTTATAATCTTACATTGTGCGGCAATAACACTCTGTACTCCTTATTTGACCAAAGCCTTCAGCTCATACCTTTTTGTCAGCAAATATCAGCAATTTCGTCAAATCTTTACCTGACTCAACAATGGGAGATTTCAATAGAAGCTCCATCCATCCATTTTCCATTTCCATAGGCTTGCTGGTGCCTATCCCAGCTGTTTTCGGGTAATAGGTGTCTCCCCCTGGTGGGAATCTATCTATTTGCAGAGCCTTTCCGAGGGCCGAACAAACCGGGTGCACACCTGATGGCAATATGCAATCACCCGCTATTTAAGCTCAGCCAGGACAGAGCGACGACGTCGGATTATTCTATGGATTCCGCGTCTAGTTATTCCGCGCTTCTTCCGAGTTACCGTCTTTGCTCCGTTCCTCGTTGATTCCCCTGTTGCTACTTTGGTGAGTATTTTCCTCGTCCATTTGTCTTGTCACTTTGTTATCACCCTCGAGTTTGTCGCTAGCGCTTTTCGTTGCTACTTTGAGTAATTACTGTTAGATGTTCTTGTTTGATTGGGTCCGCCCCTCCTGCCCTTTGCGGCCTATTGGTGATTTACCAATTGTACAATTTCGTCAACGTCACTTTTCATTTCCCGTTTGGACCCATAGTGCGTTTGATTAAACAAATAACATTTCAACCCTTTTTTTTTTTTTCTTCGAGGGGCACATCAGTTTTCCAGGTGGCATATTAAACTACCATAGTTGTGTAGATGCAACTCTCTCTTTTTAGCCATGTGAAATGCTCAACTTGCACTTATTATAAGTCACCATTGTACTTTCTCCACTTCTACGCTGAAATGCATCGTAACTCTACTTATGAACGCCTTAAGTGATGAAAAATTCAGGACACGAAATGCATCGGCGGAGAAATTTTGTCTCTAACGAGAGAAAAAGATACAAGATACAAAAGGCGACATTGTTGCCATATAATATGAGACGCAAGACACCATCGCTTGCATGACTGTAATGTAATTCGTTATCACAACATGATGTCTACTGTATCCTTAAACGTTTTTGATGCATTTTATAATTTATTAATATGCCGGCTTGCTTACAAATGAGACAATAGTTTAATGCATTCATGTTTTCCACTTTTCATCTTTACCCGTTTCTTCCACACTCCCCTCCAACAATTTACACCGTGGAACTAACAAACATAAAATTGACATTAGCTACAGCTAACATTGTACATATTCACATAAAAACACCTGTGTAACATACTACTTTGGGCTGTTAGTACGTCGTTAGCACTTTAGCAATGACATCATACAGGAAGCACTTCGCATGACCCTAAATTAAATTTAAGTAAACATACATGCTCAGAATAATCCAAGAAATAAATATTATTGCTCCTGTGGCCTTGTAAATGCTTCCCAGATCACTGGAAATGCAAAGTAAAACCTTCCAAATTAAGTGTTCCGAAAAGGTGTCTCTCTCTCTCCCTCAGCACTCATCACCAACACCTCAGCACCATCTTAAGGCAAACACGTGAATTGCATTCATACTGTCAATTGCAATTATTATCATTAATTTAAAGCGTTTGGGAGTGTTTTTAATGATAACTTTACGATATATTTTGAATATTATGCACTGATGTAATTTGAATATGTATTTTTAAACCATTTTTGACGCATTTTTAATAATTTATCAAAAGCATTCTCGGATGGCATTAAAAGATTTAGGAGCATTGTGGGGGCTTGTACTGGATAAGGCTATTTACATGTAAAAAGCGGCTCCACCTATGAAAGATCCACATGACAAAATTACTTATGAAATGAATTAATTTCGTAAGTAGAGGCACCACTGTACAGTATTTTCATATTGTTGGTGTTGTCACTGTTACGTGACATTAGCTTCCCGTGACATCTACCTCAACGTATCTTGTGTTTACTTCCACCTTTTCCGGCTGTGTTGAGACGATGTGTAATCCAAAATGCGCATACTGTACATATTTTTTTCGTCTGCAAATTCAGTGTGCATCTGGAATTTAATATATGTATTTGAAATGTCTTCTTTCTCAGTTATTGTTGTCTCAATGAAACATATTATTCCCCAAACACCCACCATCACTAATACAAAGAAGATCAGCCAAACATGATTGCTTGAATGCTACTCTAATGTCTTAGACTCACCAACAGGCACAAAAGGCTGCGAGGCCGGACTGTGACGAGACATCCCAATGCCATTGACAGCGTAGACTCGCATTTCGTATTCCACTCCTTCAATCATCCTCTTGGCCTCGTAGGTTGTTTCACCGTACGGGTCAAAGTTCAACCTCATCCACCGATAACTCTTCTTTTTCTTTCGCTCCAACACGTATCCTGAGTGAGACAAAGTAAATTCGATTTTCAATGAGAATCCTCGACTGTCTTGGGGAGCTGTTTGTCCTGATTTCTATACCGATTATTGGCTGTCCTCCATCAAAGAGAGGGGGATCCCACTGGACAACACAGGAATCTTCTCCCACGCTGAGGATTCTGGGAGCTTGGGGAGGATCTGGAACATCTGATGAAATAAAATTATCATTTGTAAGTGGCAAATGAACTATAATTGCTTGGTTGAGTTTGTAGAATTTTGTGCGATCCGACTCTCACTTTGATGTCGTTTGTCAATTGTGGTATTGAGCTGCACATGCTCAATTTCTTACCCACGACTTTCACATTGATGTCTGCAGTATCTTCTCCAGCAGGGTTGCGTACCACAACCGAATAGATTCCTTCATCCTGCCTCTCAGCCCCTTCAATGGTGAAAATACAGTGGCCTTTTGTGGTTTCTACATGGACTCTGCCATCTCCCTCAGTAATGACCTGCATTAAAGAAAGAAGAGCTGGGTCGATTTTCAACGGTTTTTGTTGTTTTTTTTTCCTACATGTAAAATAGAATAAGCAAATGCAATATTAAAAACACAAAAAAATACTCCACAAGGAATATATTGTCATTTACAAGACTTAAAATGATTCTATATGCCGCTAATATGATATACAGTACAGTGATCCCTCGCTACTCGAGGGTCAACTATCAGTGCATCGTGGATTTTTTTTTTTTTAAAGCTACATTGCCAAGACATGCAATGTGAAGGTTTCCTGCATGCCAGACAGACGAGTGAACGATAAATGCACTTGCCATGGGCAATCCTCGAACATCGAACTACTACACTGCACATATTTACTTAAACTTTGCTTAAACCTTATACATTAATTGTACTGTTGTCTCTTTCCGTTGCCTTTCTTTTTGATTGTAGTCTCACCGAGAGCCGCCGTTATCTCGTTTCTGCCCCCCCGAAATGCTTCGAAAAGTACCGTGATTTCATTATTAACACGCAGCACGTGTTATAATTGATCTATGTAACCACTAAGTCTGGGAGGGACTTATAATTGCGTTTTTTTTTATAAAATGCGCCCAAACTGAAGTAGAAAAGCTGGGGTCGACCGATAAGCAAGGTCAACTCGTGCTCGGTGTACGGTGATCAAATAATTGAGCCATGATGCTGTCTATATAGCGCATTTGTGGTAAGTGATCAAAAATGAATACATTTACCTTTCCTCCTTTGGTCCAAACTACAGTAGGAGCAGGATCTCCAGTGATAGGGACATCCAGGCGAAGTTTGTTGCCGGCCACCACTAGGATGGTAGATTCAGCTGTGTGGCCCCTACAGTCCAGGTGGATCTTAGGAGGATCTTACAGAGCAAAATAACATCTAAAATGAACATTTTGTACCACATTATAAGCGTGGTGAAGTATTATTATGTAACTTTGTGTTTTTTGAAAACGTAGGTTGGCAAATGCTACATTATTCATGGAATGTGAAATTTGTTCTGAAGCAGAGTTGATGAATGAGGCCCATCTTTTCAAGATAACATTGTAGGATGTCTAAAAAGATTCGAAACAAGGGCAATAATGACCATTTTGACTGTGATAATAAATTCAAAACTGATTAAAAAGGTATTCGTTCAGCAGTGGTCTTTTAAGAGATGTGGAGTGGCACTCAATCACACTGAGAAGTGTTTCTCAAAGGACAAATGCATCTCTTCAACTTGTGAATGTGTACCAGCCTTTGAGTGGTTGTGGCATATAGGATGAGATAAGTACCTTGGCGTGGCACAAAGTCTATCTTCACCTCTGGAAAAGGAGAATACATAAAGTAATTTAAGAATTAGTCAGTGGTCCTGAAATGTGTGCTCAAATAAGGGAAAGGATCGGGCGTACCCAGGAAATTGAGCTTTGCCGAAAGGTTGAAAGCGTAACCATCGGGTTCAAACGTGTAGTCCGCTTCATCCTCGGGTTTGACATTGTCGATGGTCAGTTTGTGGATCCTAAACGAGACAAAGGTTGAGGCCTCCTGGCGATGATACGCGAATGCAAGTCACCTCACCTGCCAATATGCGTTATATTTATTCTGCCATCCGGCTTGACTTCCACTCCGTTCTTGTACCAAGTTCCCCTCACATTCTCATCCGACACCTCACACTTGAACACGGCCTGGTCCTTCGCCTTCACTGTGAGGTCTGCGATGCTCTGGTAGACCTCCAGCTCTTTCTCTGCGCAGTCAAAACAAACCACTCTGCGTACATAATAGAAAGACTGAGAGCTTTTGAACAAGGTGGAATTAAATGAGAAAAACACAGTAAGAGGCAAGATGAGAAGATGAATAAATACATTGACTTGAGAAAACCATGCATTCACTTTTCTTGGTACAATGACACCAAATTCTGTATATATAAAATGAGAACTGGAGGCAACTGGTGTGTTGTTATAATGTAAATAACGGCTCGTCTGCTCATAATAAAATCAGATTGATTGGAATTGCTGAGGTGTTTCAATACTTAAGGAGGGGAGTCTACCCAAACTGAATGAATCAAGAACAATGCCGCAATACAGCTTTTTGTATTTTAGCAAAAGATGATACATTTTTGTAAATGAAATAAAACAAAATACACATCCTTGACTTTGTCAATTAAGTTTAATTTCCTGCATTTTATATATATATATATATATATATATATATATATATATATATATATATATATATATATATATATATATAAAACCTTAACCTTAACCTAGTTCCTAGCGTGTTGGTTTTTGTTGAAAGATCGCCCATACCACAACATAGTGAAACAATTGATTTAATCCAGACAGAGTGGGAAAGTACACGAGGCCTCCGGCCAGTCCTGCCACGGGTCGGAGCAGAAAATGGCAACGTTTCACCTTCAACATTCTGTTCTTATACCCTTTTGGGGCATGTAGTCCCAGTGTGGAATGCAAGTGTGTGTGTGTGTGCGTGTGTGCGTGTGTGTGTGTGTGTGTGTGTGTGTGTGTGTGCGTGTGTGCGTGTGTGTGTGTGTGTGTGTGTGTGTGTACGTGCGTGCGTGCGTGCGTGGGGGTCTGTTTGCGTGGGGATGGGGTGTCTTCAAAAGTCTTTGTTCTGCCGGCCATTCTTTGAAGAGGGAGGAAGTCTGAGCACCATAAACCCTGACTGATATCTTCTCTTGAAGGCCACACCGAGCCTTTTGCCCCCTTGGTGGAATGTTGGTCTGGGGATGCCATCTGTTCCTTTTGGAGGTGCCGACTATATCTGCTATATACTGACATTACGTTCTCTCAATCTTTATTAGAATAACACAGTTCCATGTACACACTATTTTATAGATATATTGAATTTGAAAAATATGAATTTCCTTCAAAAAAAAAAAAAAAAATATATATATATATATATATATATATATATATATATATATATATATATATATATATATATATATATATATATATATATATAATTCCCTTGAAGATGCTATATAATAAATACAAATAAGCAACCAAAATTGAGCTTTTGAAAAACAATTCAATAAATAATTAAACCTGCCGTGTTTGTAGTTTTTTTTTGGGTAGTGTAGGTTTTGTTGATGTCTTAAGTTCATGTTTGTTTCCCTTGCATCTGCTTTTCCTATCTGTGTCTCATTAGTTTCATCTTGTCCACCTGCCTGTTTATCTGCCCTCCTCGTGTCATCCAATCAGCTTCCCCTGCCTTTCATCTTTCTCCGCCTGTGTCATGTCTCCTCATCAAGTTCCCAGTTTGCTTTCAGTTCTTTTCGGGTCATTGCTTTGTCTTATTCTCGTTGTCTGGCTGCCACCTTGCTCCTGTTCATCCTCGGAAGAAGCCCTATCAGCGCCCCGTGCAAAAATCTGGCCAGTTCACAGGCTATTTTGTGCTGCTAGTCGGACTGGGAAGAGTCGCCGCCTCTGGCCTATTCGCTGCACCGGGCGCCTCCACCGCGGCGGCACTAGTAGCGGCGTGATCCGTGAAATAGTTTGTCAATTTTTAATATGCTTCTAATTTTGAGTTTTGTTCACGAGCAGGGCGTCGGTTTTGCGCCCCAGCCGGTTTGAAACCATTCATTTTGTTCATTTCATTTCTCCGGCGCTGATCTGAACTGGCGCTACTGGGGCTGCGCGGGTGTGGGGGTGCCGCTAGTGGCAGGGCGGTGTGCGGTGGTGCCAAACCATTGTGAGCCCCTAGTTGGCTGGCGCCCATGCACAGGGTGTCCAACGCAATCGCCGGGCCTGCTCCTTTTGTTTCGTGTTTCCCGAGAAGCCTCACCCTCCTGTTTCCGTTCCTAGTTGCCTCAGTGAGTTTGTTCAGGTTTCAGTTGTACTTTGTATTATTTTTTTGTCCCATCCCCTCTGGCCTCCTTTTGTGATTAAACCTACTTAATTTGCGCCTCATCCTTCTCAGTCCTGCATTTTTGGGTTTCACCTTTCCCACGCCCGTCCGGCCTCACGCTGCCACGCCGCAATGTGACAAAACCTAGATGATCAGTTACTCCAAACTAATGGAAACTATGTTATAAAGCAAGAGTCAAAACAATATTAGCTGAATACATATTCAGAACTTTTATAACCATATAAAGGAGCAAAAATCGTATTTTGCCAACCCTCCCAGGAAAGAGACAATGTTTTGCCCCCACACTCTACTCGCAGACTATAAATAAGATTCTTATCTATGAAAACTGTACAAACATGTATCCTTTTTAAAATTAACAAATGAAAAAAGCAATATTCATCAACTTCCAACAACTGTTAATTATTCTTTTATACGGGTTAGAGCTAAAACAGAAAAAAAAATGCAAGCGCATCAAAGTGCCAGAAAATTTAAAAAAAAAGATGAAAAGTAGGATTTTAAATCATGCAGCTGTCCATCTCTTTCATCCTTTGATATGCACCGTGCATTTGAACATCTCTTTTCACCGATCCATTTGACTTATTAGATTTTTTTTATGGGTGTAGTGTGTGCTCTGCAAGTCTCTCTCAGATTATCATCACCATCACGGCCTTTTGTCAAAACAGCAACTTTTCCACATTTAAGAATAAACTTCAGAGATTAGAATTTACTTATGACTTCACAAGTCATTTTTTAGTTACCTTTGAAAGGTTTAACAGAGGTTTACTCACCCTGCACCATTAGCTCAGCTACAGACTGGCCACCATTAGTTTTGACCTTGTAATGACCACCGTCTTCTTTTGTAGCCTCATTAATGATAAGAATATGCTTGCAGCCATCTTTCTTGAAGCGATACTTGAAGGCTTCATCTCTCGTTAGTTCCACGCCGTCTTTCTCCCTGGTGGATATGCAACACCTTCATCAGCATTAGAAGGTCAGGTTGAAGGGAACGTACCGTTTTGACATCATACACCTGCTGCTCATATTGATAGGTACCTTATTCAAGTTGTCTGGATTGAATGCTTAGAAGCCAATAGTGAAACTGAACCAACACATCAAGCATTTGTTGGATGATGAGACCTCACCATTTCACATTTGCGCCCTCCTCAGACACCTCACACTGTAACTCCACACGTTCACCCTTCATGACCATCTGATCCTCCAGGTTCTTCACAATTACAACGGGAGGCTCTGGAGCAAACAAGTTATGTTGTTCACAACCAAATATGAATCCTCCCAACCAGCTTAGCACGCTTAATTTGAACTCACCTTTAACAAAAAGCTCTGTGGTGCATTTCTCCTCTCCCACTACACAGCAGTAGGCCGCATCATCAGCCAATGAGCAGTGATTGATGGTGAGGTAGCGCGCATTTCCCACGCTCTCGAAAATGTACCTGTAAAAATAGTAGGGTAATGTTTACGACGCTTCTTATATGTAGATCTATTTGCCTGATATACTTACTTGCTTAGGGATGCAGAAAAAAAGGGAGGAAAAAAAATCACATCATACAGTTAATCATTTGTCATTTTTCGAAACTGAGGGCAAATGATGTTGCGTCAAATGAAAGCGCGCATGACTGAAAACACCTTCCACTTGGTTGTATTTCTTGTCCGTTCTTTAGCCATTTGACATCGACATCTGGATTTGCTACCTCAACTGCAAATTTCATTTTATGTCCCTTTGTCACTTGGTAGGCAGGATCGAGCTTCTTGAGGAAAGCTGCAAAAAAAAACAAATGGCATTTTGTCACATTAGAACAGCGGTTCTCAAAGCGGGGTCTGCGGTGCCCTGACTGCTGAGGGGTCTGTTTTGGAACTGATTTTGTTTATCTTTTCACGGTTGCAGATTTGTCCCTTGTTCGGCTTAGGCTTTGTTTTTTTGGCGCCACCTCTTTTGTGGTAGGCTTCAGTTGGGAGCAGCTGCTGTCGGTGCACGCGCGTTGTTCCTTCTCTTTGTGAAACCTGTCTGTGAGTTGTGTTTTCTTCCTTGGAATGTTGTCACGTATATGCTAATGTACCCAAAATTAGTCGTTTGTTGGTCCAACTCGTGGAAGCCGATAACACGCTGGCTAATTTTCGTTTTCATCTTCAGCATGTCATATGGAGTTGCTTTTTTGTGTTTAAGTCGTTAGCATTTTCGTGTGTGCTTTTTGGAAGTGTTAGCACCTACAAATTTCTTGCCTTGATAATCACCCAATTAATTGGAAGGAATATCATTTGTATTTCAGTTTAATCTTCAGTTTTATCTTTTAATCTACACAATTTGTGTACATTTAGTAAGATATATAATTTTTGCATATGTAACTTAACTGAGTTACGTTTGGTGCATTTTCTTTGCTTTACAGTTTTACAATATAAATGAGTGAGAGCTGTACAACTGACACAACTTAATGAAAGAAGAGCTACACTCATTTGCTGTTGGCTCTGTCTACCTAGATGGAAGCCCTCGGAACATCTACGAAGGCCAGAACATCAGGTTATTAATCCAAAAATATATTCGTAATCATTTAATTTGATTTTATATTAAATTGTGAAAGTATTCATGGCTCTTCAATAAAGCAATCAATGCAACCAGTTCAATATATTTTTAAAAATGTAGTAATTTGAAGTCCGTCAAGTTTTGTGTCTCCGATGGCTTGCTAATGAGGTCATGAAGCCAGCAAAGCTAAAGCGTCATTTTATTTTATAATGCTGTTTTTGACCAAACGATTGGCAGCAACCTTTTCGGGGTTTGTTTTAGGGAGGTGAGCATTTTGCAGTTTTTATTTTCCAAACTTGATTATAGATGAGAAGTAACAAATATACTTGTCAAATTGAATATGTTGTTGAATAAAAAGGGCGCTTTCTTTTGGCCTAAATGATATTTTCGTTTTGGGGGTCTTTGTAGTCCCTGGCTACAAAACGTTTGAGAACCTCTGCATTGGAACATCTGTAGTTTAATGTTGACTCAGCGCACACCTGCACTTTTCTTCTCCTCTTTCTTCATCTTTTTCAGTCTTTTGAGCATGCCCCTCAAATCAGTGATGCCGTGCTGAAAAGCAATCTTCTCATATTCTGAGGCTGGAGCATGGCTGAGAATATCCCACACATCCACATCAGGATCGGTGCTCATCTGCACGGTTCTGAAAGATACAAATGAATCACATTGCACACATACGCATAAAGAAATCTTGTAGTTCAGATCTTTTTTTTTTTTCCTCAATTGGACAGGCTCAATGTTTGAATACATTTTTTATTCCTATGTAATCGAAATTAATGTAGAGCAAAGAGCTCCTCATGCCCCTAATATCTTTTTTTCAGCTGTTTTCTTTGTTACAGTATAACATTCAAGCTTTATGTACTGTAAAACGGTTATTTTAGCACGTTACAAGATTTAGCTGTGTAGCACTTCAAATACGCTCTGACAGAAACACAAAAAACAAGTCCAAAATTGTTAATGGGGAAATCTATATGTTCTGTTTTGTTATTCATGAATTATGTTTTGGTTTTCGTTTGTTTTGTTTTTTACATTTGAAATATGTATGTTGAAAATTACTGCAAGTAGCTACCCATCAAAGATCTACAGCGCTTTTCCTGAAAAGGTTGAAAAACAATTAAACTGCAGTTTAACCCAGCAGATTTACACCTTGGACTGTTCAACTGATAAATTAAGGCATGTAGGCAGGCTTTTGTTTCACAAGGGAAATTTTGAATCTTCGATTATCATTGCCTACTACCTCAATTATAGTGTAGACACAATATCGTAATTTTGTTTGTATTTTTATTTTTAAAATGGATATACTAGTCTAGGGTTCTAGTGATTTTATAGATACTTTTCAATTTGAATCACCTGTATAAATTGAACCTTTTAGGCAGAGTTTTATTCAACATATTTTTACAATTTAAAAAGGTTTTAGCTTGATAATAGTTAGAGATAAAGGCGTACTATGTAAATGTTGCTTGGTGCTTCTTTAAAGGGTTAAAAAATGGGATATGCCTCAATGCCTTCATTGAGGGTTTTGCAAAAAAAAAAAAAAAAATTGGCTCAGGGGCTATACTGTTGTCTCAAAATAAAATATATATATATATATATATATATATATATATATATATATATATATATATAGATATATATATATATATATATATATATATATATATATATATATATATATATATATATATATATATATATATATATATATATATATATGTGTATATGTATAACTGAATAAACAAATGTACAAGATTTTGCCAACATATTAAGACAGTGTGCCAGCAGTTCCTTACCGATTGGATGATTTTAAGAAACTGCTGCTCATTCAGAGGTAGAGTCAAAGCAGCAAAACAAACCAGACAGGTTAAAACACAGCATATTATAAACCATTTAAAAGCAATTAAATCAGTCAGCATTCTAGAAAAATGATCCCCAAATTAAAGAAATAAGTAAAAACAAAATATATGAATTGATAAAATATTATGCTAAATATTAAATGAAACGTTTCATTTAAAAAAAAAACATGTCATGCTTAGCATTAGTGGTTTTATATTCAAATTTCAAACTGACTTGTGTGCATGCTTAGGGGAATAAACTGTTAGTAGGTGCATTTGCTGGGTCTGACAAAGCTCGCAATTGTGATTGTGTTGTACACACACACGCATGTGTGTACGGTGCATACGTATGTGTGGATTAAGCACCTTATTATCCAGTGAATTTATGAATTGTGTGGGCCACATGACAAATTATTTTTTTAGGGTAGCATAGGTGTGTTTTGCTACTATGACGATGTTCCTTACTCTCTATAGATGTAAAATGAGAATAGAGAGAGAGAGTGAGAGAGAGTGAGAGCGAGCGAGAGCGAGAGAGCGACAGAGAGAGAGCGACAGAGAGAGAGAGAGAGAGAGAGAGAGAGAATAACTGATTAAAGCAAGTAAATGCGGTCGGATTGTTTTTAATCAATATTTCAAAGCGTACCTCTTCTTTAACAATGTGCTGAAGTCCAGTTCTCCTGAGTCTTCTTTTCCTTCAGTGCTACTGCAGAAATACCAGGCACAGCAAAATATTTCATTCATGAACTTGCATTAACTCCAATATTCCAATACTCTCCTTGCTGAAGCTAGACAAAATTACACACTTATAGGAAACATGTATGTGATGATAGTGTTCTTTTTATTGTCGTTACAGCAATTATTAGAATAAGTCTTAAAAAAAAATCATACTGTATGTCAGTTTGACACTGAAAAAGGTATTGTTCTACCATTACATTTATACTTTTAATGATTTTTTTTCTACAACAGACAATCTTACATCGAAAACTGTAAAAAACTGAAAAAAGGACCGTGGTGTATAGTTTTTGGGGAGGATAAACAAAGCACAAATTCCTTTTGTGTAATGAACTTACATTATGAATTGAACTTACTATTGTTATTAGGCTGAGGGCTCTATTTTTGCAAACAACGCGGATCTGAGGCTGCGATCTGGAGGCAGGTGAGACTAATGGTGATCATTCCATAGACGAGCGCAGCCCATCAATAGTGTGGGTGGCCGGGCTGCACCACTGCGGGAGTAGTTACAGCGGGCCAATCAATGCTCTCATTTCAATGCCCTCAATGTGGCCCAACTGACACAAACACGACTTTTTGTGGGAGCGAATGTGGATCCATGCGAGCGTGTAGCATTTCCACTGCAGAACGAGCTGGTGACTAAGAATTGTCCACAAATTCACTAAATTAGACCAGTGGGGTTTCTTGCGTCAATATTTAGATGCGGTTTGAGCAAGCATAAATCGAGATCGACTTTCTGCCACCAAACTGTCACTCTGTTAGACGCATTTCTGAGGATATTCCATTCCTGCGCCGGAAAGCCCAACTTGTCACATACTTGTTTAGCAAATGGGTTGCAGAAAATTCAGGATCTGAAAGCATATTTGCTCTGCTACAGATGCACAAGTCACAAAAACAGGGCCCACAATCTAAAATCGTAAAACAAAGCTGCGGTCACTACTTTGTTGAACTAAACCTGTCTAGGCCAGTGGCTCTCAAAGTGGGCTCCGAGGACCCTCGGGTTTCCGTGGCCTGACTTCTTAACTCATTTAATGCCTGTCTAGGAAAAATGGATGCCTATAGCCATCATTGGCAACGAATGAATTGAGTGGTATTCAGTTAAATTAGTTATTCACAGCAAGTAATGCATTATTATTCTTCGATACATACCAACAACGTAAAGTGGAGTAATTAACTCATTCAATGCCAGCCCAGGAAAAAATGGACGCCTATAGCCATCATTAGCGATGAATGAGTTGAATGTTATTCCGCTAAATTAATTATTTGCAGCAGGTAATGCATTATTATTCTTCGAAACATGCCAACGACGTATAGTAGAATAATTAACTCATTCAATGCTATTCATTGCCCAAATGAGGTAATCAGGTAATATTTGTGCTAACTTCATTTTATTTTACATTAAATGTAAAAAATGTGAATGTAGTCATGACTCTAATACAGCAATGAATTCAACCAGTTTAATATATTTGAAAGAAATCTTTTGTTATTTGTCAAATAGACCCGCAGAATCCACATCATCATCAAAGCTTGATTATTTAGTCTTTAAATATTTGGCAGCAACCTGTTTGGGGGAAATTAGCCCACTTTGTTATAAGGAGGTGAGCAATTTGCAATTTTTATTTGGTAAACTTCAGTATGGCTGAACAGGAACAAATATACCTTTCAAACTGCTGGTGAATTAAAAGAGCACACGTTAGACTTAAATATTTTTTTTGTTTGTTTTGTCTGTTTGACTCCAAACAGATTGAGAACCCCTGGTCTAAACCACGCCAAGACTTTTCCTTCTCATGCTAAACTGAAATCAAACATTTCACTGAAATGTTTGTTTATACCATGAGAAGTATCAAAACAGAACACTGCTGCACTCCGATAGGAAGCCTGAAGCCTAAAACAAGAAGGACCAGTATTGTGCGTGCCTCCTTTCTTGAAGGTGAGTGACTGGTTTGTGCAGTGCAGTCACGACACTCCTGAACTATGCTTCCCTTGTGTGCTAAACCGGTGGCGGAACTCGGATAGTGAAAAGCCCGTGTGTCTTAACACTTCCAGCGCTTTCGGTAGGGCCAAAGCACCCGTCAAAGCTCACTCTGTTGGATCGGTGTTTGTGCAGCTGTCCCCGCTGTTTTCGACTCAGACCCAGAAGCCGATCGGAGAGAGCTTGTCCCCTAATGTGTGATATAACGAAATATGGTCAAGGCCAACAAGGTCTTCTCTGCCGGCCTAAGCGCTATCAGAAGCGCTGTGCTGTAAATCACACGGAATCAACATTATAATCATTGTCCCGTGAAATTGTATTTTCAGGACAGCGATGTCCGAGTTAAAATTACGATAATTCCGGCCTTCAGCCTTCAAGGCGCGCTCTCAAATGTTCGGCCTTCTGAGTTGCGTCAAAATTTAGCAGCTTTTGACATTGCACCATTCAGAATGTTTGTTTCGTTTGAAAACGTTGAAGAAAGGGGCCACTTTGTTGAAGAAGTTCTTCAATTTTGGGTCCTTGCTTCTTTGAGAACATTCTACATCAAACTTTTCTCTGTGCCACAGTGGATGCAACATTTAAATATTTTCTACCTTGCTGATGCTCCACTTCTCTTCATATCGGCGTCACTCCTAACAGGTTAGCATTTCCACAGTTATTTCACAAGTAATAATTGTACAGGTTGTCCTTCTGTGTTTGGTATCCAAGAGTTTGCAGTATGTTGTCTAAAATAGAGGTATGGTGCAAAAATATCTAGCAGACTGCCAAGAAAATATTGCATGGAGATGTAATGACCCGGGGGGCTCAGGGAGACGGACACTTTCGATAAGGCGAGGATAAAAGTCAAAGAAATAAACAGAGTCACGTAAACATATGAACTACTGTAGTGCTCAATCATCTTTAGAATGTGAAAGAATGTTGTCTGGCAGCGAGAGGCAAGAAACCTCGCGGAGGCAGAGGGGGAGCATGCAAAATCCACACAGAAACATTCTAACAGAAAGACGTTAACTTAAAAAATGGAGTCACTTACGTGCGTCGAAAAGCAGCTCTTATGTCAAAACCTTTGGTCGTACAAGCCTCTGGTATGTAGGCAAGGAATGTCAAAATGGATATGGTTAATGAAAATAAAACCTTTAAAAACATATCAAAACAACAAACAGAATGAAACAATTCCGTTGTACTAACCATGTACAGTCAGTTGAAAATTACAGCTATCCAACTTGTCTCTGGATAAAACCTCACATCTGTAAGCTCCTGCAAAGTTGGCCTTGGCTTCCATGATGTGCATCTCAAACGTGTAGACCTGTGTGAGGGTTAACGTGAAACTTTGATCAACATCCTGATCCTTATCAGACAGACCGTTGTAAGCATTTTTTTTGGTAGAAAAACACTGAAAAAAAAACATGTCTAATATAGACTACAAATACACTCTATGACTTTCACAGAAAAAGATGATATCAATGGTCTACTTTGGTGTTACGGTCATAGGACTCCTTTAGCTGCAGGTGTTTTCCAGATTTACTGGCGAGGTCCATCCACTTCCCTTTAAACCATTTGATAGTTGGTTTCTTCAGCAATGATTCGGCATTGACTTTAGCCACAAATGTGATGTTTCCACCTGAACAAAGGCAATAGAATATATACTGTATAACATACATTTATACACTTGGAAAGACTGAATAAAGAAAGAATACTACAATGTGTCAATGAAATGTGTGCAATGCCACATTTTGAGAGAATATTGTCACATGACCAGAGCTGTTTACTTTGTGGTTGCATTTCGAGGGAAAGATGTCAGCGTTAAAGTTACCAAACAAAAGGTTTGCAATGTTAAAATAAACATAGAAGGAAGATTTTTCGTACACATGATTCTTAAGATGATATATGCATTTACGCATACTCATCTTGCTTTGGTGTGTTTGCCAAATCCGTAATTATATTGTTGTGACCGGTCATAAAACACGTCTTTTCATTAACTCACTTTTTTGTTTTTTTATTTTTTAAGTTTTTGATTATTTCAAAGGGTTATCAATGGCATATGATTTGGATGTTTTCATGTCAGGAAAAAAATGTGTTTAAATGGGTTAGCGCATCACATATGATTTTTTAATTTTTTGATCCTGGTTTATTGATGTTTACGCGCTCCTGAAAATAGCCTGTGTGGTGGTTGGCGATATGAATGCGCTATGCTTGCCTTAAGATGGCGCTGGTGTGTTGGTGGTGGACTCAACTTTGTTCAGTTTGATTTAGTTTTATGTATTTGCTTTACATTTTGAACCAGCTAGATATCATTTCTAAGTCCCCCGGAGTAAAAATATTTATCTGGACGATTTTGATCCCGTAAGTTTATTCAAGTTTATTTGAGGTCATAAAAAGTACTTCCGTTGCTGGCATGTGGTCAGAAGCGACAGCATGCTATTTACCGAAACAAGATAAAGAAAAGTGTTTACCAGCTTTGTTTGTAACAGCCCAAAGTGGTATTTATGTGTTTATGTATATTTTATCCGTGCCTTGAATGTGTACAATGTTGGCTGTAGTTGATCTGTTTTGTATGTGTCAGTTCTACGGTGTCAACTGATGGAGAAACCACGCTAAACATCAGTGTGTAGGAGAGTAAGAGTTCAATTGTGCCACGAGTGGGCGGGGTCACCAGCCTTGCGCACCTGTTCCCCATTACCCATCAGGGTCTTTAAGGCTGGCCGCTACAGGAGAGCGACGCTGGGTTATTCCTTTGCCATACTCTCTGCGCCCAGTGAAATCTCCTGCCCCGCGTCCTTCTTTCTAGTGATCTTTTGGTTGGTACTTTGCTCTAGTTGTATTTTGCTCGCTTAATGCTTTCTGTTGTTACTTTGTTTCTAGTCGCTCTCCTGCAGCCTCCGCCCCCTCGTTGCCTCCCTTCTCAGTCGGACTGATTCCACCTAAACGTTCTCGTCTCTCCCTTTTTTTGTACTTTGTGAGTTTTGTTGGTACTTTCCCGTTCCCATTTTGGACACCCTTGTTTACCACGCCAGGCGTGCGCTCTCTGTTATAATAAACTCTTTGAACTCAACCCCTCGATTGTCGGTCGGGGTCCTTATCCTGTTCGGGCCCGGGGCTCACCCGTGACACCTTTCTTTGTGTGATTTGAGTCCCGTCCCATCCCCAGAGCTTATCCTTCAACAAAAAAAATGAGCACTTCACGATTGACCAGCTTGATGCTCACCTACAGTCACCTCTCCACTTTGGGGTTTCTCCGTGAACAGGCCAGTGAGGTCTTGTCTTGTGTCTGGAGGTTGTCCATCTACAAAACATAAGCCAGTGATACGAAGAGTAATATTTACACAATATAATACATAATATAATAAAAGACTCATGATTCTCAATACTTTAGTCAAAAGTTAAACAACGAATTGAGGTTACGCGATTGCGATCTGCCCTGCTACGTCACCGAGCACACTTTTCCAGAAACGTCTCCAGGTAGTTGAACTAGATGCGGAAATGCCTTTAGGGTTGTGGTTTTTGCTGGCTCACCCTCTAATGGAGGGCCATCGTGTGTTGGGGCAGTGGCCACATCTTCTGTTGGTGCGGAGGTAGCATTCAGCTCTTGTGTTACACTGGACGCTTCCGGTGCAATAGCAGGAACCTCAGCTGGCGTTTCTGTGTTCAAATTACCAATTACTCTTAGTGACAATGCACGTCAGACATAAAGTAGACTTATTGACCACTTCAGCATGTTATGGGCTTATTTTAGTGGTCTTCTTGTGGCAAATGAGAGCAGGAAATGACAATACACTATAAAGCTCTTGATACGATGCATTGCAATTTTAGTCGCTGCAATCAGTAACTACCGTGAAACAATAAGCGTTAATAATCTGTATACTTTATTTATACATAGTGTGTGGATATTAGCGTCATGAGAAAGTATTCTGCTGGCAACAACTCAACAAATACAAGAGTTTTGTGGGTCGGTGAAAACAGCGGCGTTTGTGTCATCATTATCTTTTGAGGTTCCAAATATTAATAGTTACATGGACCACATCAGAAACCAAAAACTCTCAAGTGGTCAAATGATATGTGAGTGAGGTCATTTTCACTTTAGGCCTCATATGTTACCGTCTTTGGATGCATGGTTGTTTTTCCATGTACTATCAGCTGCCTCTCAGGCCTATCCTGAGAGCCAGTGAAGTACTGCTTACTCATGACCAAATAATGTACCAGTGGAAGGTCATGGTGACTGGACAGACACTGTCAAAATTGTTTCGACCTGTGTACCGCACAACCGTGGATGTCTTTGAAAGTTGTTTCCACTTTTCCTGATCCTAACAGCAGACAAGCATTGCTCAAGGATATATTTAAAAGTAAAATTATTGTATTTTTACATGCTAAAGTGTGGCAAATTGTAATAAGAAAAAACGTTTCATGTAAAACGTGTAATTACGTGCAAAATGTATCTGTTGGAAACTTTAGTCAAACGCTCCCAAATTGAGAGTAACACGTATGTGACCTCTACTGGCCTCTACTGGCCTGATAAAAGCCAGTAACAACAAAAGCCTTGAGAGGAGGTGGCGCCTGAAGACACAATTTCTTTAATTGAACGAGGAACCTGGGGACAACAATCTGAATAGAATTTTGTAAATCTGAAATAATTGAGTATATTAATGCAAATTAATATCTCAATTAATATACTCGAAAAATCTAATTCTAACCCCTCAGGCGAATGTTAGCATAATCTTCTATTTGAAGTTCAGGATGATGGGTGGATGCGTCATAAGGTACACCAAAAGAGAAAGTAAAATTGCTTTTTCATACAGAACATAAAAAATCTATTGCAGTAATCGGATTTGAGACTGACTGCACATGTGTAAAATACTGTGCGCGCAGTGTTAACTGTATCACATCTTTTGTACTCAGGCTGCATACCCTGTCTGTCAAGAGAGAAGAAGAACAACAACAACAACAAGAGAGCACTCCCAAAGTCTGTCCCTCCGTCCATCCATCCATCCATCCATCCATCCATTTTCTATAGCTTATCCTCACTCGGAGCGCAGGCTTGCTGGTACCCATCCCAGCTCCCGACTGGCAGCAGGCAGGGGACACCCTGGGCTGGTTGCCAGCCAGTGCCAGATCGCACAGGGACGAGCAACCATTCACTCAATCAATGACATCTAAGGACAATACAAAGTGTCCAAAACAACTACAATGCATGTTTTTGGAATGTAGCCTCGGGGAGAACATGGAAACACCGCACAGGAAGGCCAGAGTCAGCTGGAATTGAACTCGGGACTGTGAAACGTGAGGTGGACGTTCCAACCACTCAGCCAACGTTTCCTACCTTTCTTGGCTCGGACTTTCAGATCAAACTTGACCTTTGAGCCGCCTGCAATCACGGCATAGATATTGGCATCTTCCTGGGTCACAGATTTGATTGTGAGGGAATGCTTGTTTCCATTGGCTGCAATTTCGTATTTGTTGCTGCTGACAAGATCCTTTGAGTTGCACTGCCATTTAACTTTGGCGTCAGACTTCTCGGTTTCTGCTTCAAAGACCACTGAAGACCCCTCTTCTGCGTCCTGTGTCTTTGGCTTCTTGGCAAATGCTGAGACTGAAACAAGAAACTAACATTAGAAGCTTTTAACTGTAGTCTATAACAAATCTATATCTTTTGTTGTAACAGTATATACAGTAAAGATTAAAATAATCGTGGCAGGGTGAATAGTTTTTGTGTGGTGTTTGGTGTCACTGTTGCACTTTTCACTGTTCTGTGGGCGAGGTGAATGAGTTCAGCTTTTTTTTTTTTTTTCCACAGTTTGTGTTTGCATGTAACTTGTGGCAGCTCCAATGAGTTTAAATATAGGATGCATATGTAGTGGACTAATGAATGAAAGTGGCAGGCTTAAGTTGCACCACTGCCACAGGTATCACAGCAGTGGGATTATCTTGAATCTATTTTTGCAGCTTTAGAGTCATTGAAATACTTGTGGACCCTTGTGTTTCCAAAGCCAGGGGGTTTATTTTAATCTGGTATGACACCTCAATAACCCTAAAAATCTCATTTACATTTCCAATTTGAAAGCAGCGGAAACATTTTCAACATAATCACTTCTAGACAGCCAATGAGACAATAAAATGATTCCTAACTGAAAAGGTCATCAAAAGTATAGAAAAAAGATGAAGTAGTGCAAGAGGGACGTCATTTTTCACAGACGTCTTCATTTGGCCAATTTTTTTCCTGGGACAATAGGAGACTTTAGAGACAAGCGCACTACATTGACAGTGAAATGATCTCACTTTACAACAAACACCACATTGGCCAATAATTAACTAATCAAAAGGGTCTTCAGGCTGTTTTTGCCACTCTTAAATACGCTCTCAAAAAGAACGAACATAAAACACAGACAATTACGCATCATGCATTAAGAATAAAAACGTATTTCAATTCACTCCTAAACAGCAGCTACCTTGCAACACTATAACCCCCTTAGTCCAGGGGTCGCCAAACGCTGGTCAGCGGCACGGTACTGGTCGGTGGATCAACTGGTACCAGGCGGCATGGGCCACAGCCACAATAATGATGTTTTGGAACTGATTAAGTTTAGACTTTAACAGTTCATCCATTTGTGCGTTGTTGGCTTGATCTAAGATTTTTTTTGGCGCCGCCTCTGGCCGCTGTTGATATTACATTTTGAAGTAAGAAAGGATGGTGCGGCTCAGTTGAGAGCAGTCAATAAAAGTCTCAAGCGTTGACCGTTGATAAAAAGGTTGGGGATTGGGGACTCCTTCCCCTAGGACACGATCAATGTAGCAACATGTGAAGAGAGACAACATAACAGTCTTCACAGGCAAACAGTCATTAATCCAAAAGTGAGTAATGATATGTGCAGAAAGGAGTTGGGCCATATCAATGAAGTCTGGTTCAAGGTAGGCACAGCAGAAAGAGCAGCATAATAGACATTCAATGAAAGCATTGCAAAAAGAAAAACAACTGTTTTTAATTATGTCATTATTGGTTTTGTTTTTTTTAATAAAATACAATAATATAGAATGATGATTTTCCCACATTGCAAAACACACTTCAACGTTTTGTTCCTTTTTAGGGGGAGGGCTAGAATAGATGAATTGTGTTTGCATTCATTTCAATAGGAAAACAAGACTTGAATCTGCTTCCAAATCAATTTTTATATATATATATATATATATATATATATATATATATATATATATATATATATATATATATATATATATATATATATATATATATATATATATATATATATATGTATTTTTTTTTCTTGCCAGACCAGTCAGAAACATAATGACTCCAAGATATAAAAAAATGCAAATATTACAACATTTTGTGGTAAACGCTTATCTGTTAATGCCTGTTTTAGCAGTTTGACTGTGGTTAATATTGCTTAAGACAGCTGTGAGGCAGCACACAGTCAGACCATTTGTTCTTGTGTCTCACATGGTTTGTGTTTAGTCAGGGAGGAAACGCTCATGTTCAGGAGTGGAATTAACAGTTTTTTGTCTGAAGTGGGCTACACCCAACAAAGAAAAATATTAACAGGAGAAAAAATGCACACTCACTTGATTTTTTGACTGCCTCCGGCATCTTCCTCAAGGATGTAGTCTTCTTTATGGGTTGACTTACTCTGCTGTTTAGCTTGCTCTTTTGCCTTTAATAATAGCCCCCACTCCGTACAGCACCACCTCTCCAGACACCTTCATTCTGGGCCCAAGCTGATGGCCAAAGGACAACAGCTGCCCCTACACGTCTCATCAAAGCCCATCCTGTCCCACGATCACAACAGCACGTATGCAACACACACGCAAGCGGGCACAAAGGCACACACATGGCTGCACACACAGGCTATATTTCAACCATCATTTCCTCCAACACCTCGCCTGAATGACAGGCCTTGAGAGCGGGTACCATGGATGTTTGGGGCAGGTTAAATTTAGAAGATAAAAAAAAAAAAAAAAAAAAACGGATGGCGCTTATTCTAAGCTGCACAGTATATTTAAAAGTAAATACAAAGAAAACCAATTACTGGTAGCCTCTATTGCAAAGCTTTTTGGAGAATGGAAATTGAATTGAAAATTCAAGTAACATATAGACTTTACATTTTGTTTACAGAAGAAAGAAGAATGAACTATTTGACGTTAAAAAAACCGTTTTTTTTATTTGAACTTTTAAAAATTATTTATTCTATATTTCAGATCTTTATGCTAATTTCAATTTCTCACGGTACTGCAGTTGTAATGCCATAACAATAAGTTAGGCAACAAAACTTGCTATTGTTCCAACTTTCACGCAGACAATAAAAACATGTTTAGCCGCTGAGCCAAACAGTAGTCAACTGTGCCTGAAATATACAGTGCTCTGTGACCACAAAACTAAGCTCCTTCAAATCCTTGATTTATTATTTTATCTCTTTCAGTTTATATATATATAAATATATATATATATATATATATATATATATATATATATATATATATATATATATATATATATATATATATATATATATATATATATACTTTGAGATGTTTCGGATTCAGAAAAACAAGGTGACTAAAGAACAGAATAAAGTAGAATCTTACTTTCTTTTTCTAGGTAAAGAATTGAATCCAATTCATCTTTGTCTACGTAGACATAACACACAATATTTTGTCGACCTTGAAATATCCGTCAAATTGCTCAAAATTGTCTTGGTCTCTAGGGGTGGCCTTTTCAGATAAAAGAAAGAGTTAATAAAGAGTTAATATTCCATTTAATGTCCCCAACATATTATTGTTGGCCCTTATACCATAACGTGGCCAGGTAGATGTGGGCACGGATGTCGCTTGTTTTCTCATGTAATTATCTTTTAATAACTAACATTCTGCTAAACACCTGTTCGTGATGGGATCAATTCCACATTGAAAACTAAATTATAGGTGGGAATGTGAGCGCGAGAGGTTATTGGCATGTACTGCATGTGCTCTGCGGTTGAAAGGCATCCAGGTCAGGGACAAGGTGTACCCCGCCTATGACCCTAAGTCACTTGAGAGGTTGCCCGCATGTACTGCATGTGCCCAGCGACAGACAGGCATTCAGTTTAGGGAAAATGTGTCAATCAAAGTCATCTGGGACAGACTTTGGCTGCACATGACCCAGATGAGTAGAAGCAGTAAATAAAACGGATGAATGGGAAACTAACACAATGAAGTTTCAGCTTCTGTATACATTACACAAAGTCTGCAAAAGTGTTTTTTTTTTTTTTTAACCATTGTATTGTTGTTGCATAAACCTACCTTTTCATTTGTCTAATTTCTGGCACAATTTGTCACCATGGATGTCACAGTTGCTTTTTGTGGCTATGTTTTACGTCAAATTGCTATTAATGTGTATGGCGGTCCACGACTCGTGTACATCATTTATATTGTTGTCATCTTGTTAACTTGTTCACTGCCATTCACATTTATACTTGTCTTTTACATGTTTTTTTTTCAACAGAGGGGGGTGAGGGAGAATCTGATTCTGCTCTACTGTAAATGTCTGACATGGAAACTACTTTAATGATTCACACCCACCAGTAGATGACATCACTACTCCATTTTAGAGATCAGCACAATTGGCGAGTCCAGAGGGATAAATGGTTGAACTTTGTAAAGCTACCAATTTCTACCGCTGATCACAAAAGAACGGAAAAAGGCAGAAAAGTGTGTCTATACATTCCTTTGGTTGATTCAGTACACGTATATATAATCATTGAAGACTATTGCGTTGGAATTTTAAATGTCAAAATTCTCTAAGATGGCTGGCAGTTGAGTTAAGGCAAGCCATCCTGCGCAACATGACATTTGCAGGTCAAACTATGTGCAAACTCATCAGTATCCTAGAAGATGAAACAGCGTCCTGTCACTTTGTTCACACCACACCTTCATTTAATGAGGCATCGCCCTAAATTGGCCCGTGTGCCTACACTTATCGAAGTGAGAATATTATGTAGCTTTGCCCGTGTGCATTTGTTTTTTTCAAGAAGTATTTAACGTTATGTAGCTCGATCACATTTTGTGGAAGTGACATGCAGGGGCTGTCTCGCCAATTTGACAGCAATGTCCTTAATTTTAATTGCCTTTTCATTAAGTAATGCAGTATCTAAAAATACACAAACCAGGGAGTGAAAAATAAAGGGGAGAAGAAATATGTGACAGAAATATATATTTAGATCATAATCATGATAATGATGATAATCATTTTAGCAGTGAATCATGCCACTGTACTTTGGTTGTTGGATTTTGTTGGTTGATTTGGGTGTTTCTCCTGTACAATTACAGTAACACTCTTTTATGTTTGCTCCTAACTTAATCAGTTTAATGTGAGATGGGAAACTGTTTTGAGCTAAAATGGTTACAACTAGTGCTAAAGTGTTGCGATTTATTGCGATAAAGCAAAGGCGTATTGCGATACGTATAGCGATGTTTGTAAAAAAATAAAATAAATAAAACAATCTATGGAATATATATTAATAATGAGTAAAAAAAAAAAAAAAAAAACATAAGAAATTGACATTTATGAACAAATGACGTTTAAAAATTGCCCTTGACGATATTAGTATGTCACTAGCTAATGAGAATACTCTTTCAGTTGGCGTTGATATGGCACAAATACAGAGGTAGATTTTTGCCACACGTGACAGCATAAAATACCGGTGGCAGCGCTCTTCACCCGGAAACAAAACAGAATTGTGACGCCACCCACGTTGGTAATAAAAAAAAACAAAACAAACGACAAAAACCAAGGACAAATCTATTGTTATAATTTATTAAATACAGTGAAATCTCAAGCTACGGTTGCTTCTGTACAAGTTTTTGTTCATATTACGAAAATTACTGGGGATATAAAAGAAAACGAAATCAAACAAAACTAAAGTTAAAATCTCAAAATTCCCATTTCAGTTAAACGCAACATGAGATTCTACTGCTGAATAATATGGCTGGTGGTTGAGGAGTGGGCACACAGTAATTGCGCTTCTCGGGAATTTACTACGGATCACATGAACACTGTGAAGGTGAGAAGAATGAATCCCAAGATATGACTACAACGCCTAAAACAAAGGAATTGCTATCTTGTCTGGTGTTTTTGATGCGCTTGGAATGGTTTACATGTAAAACAAGATTGATTATCATGATACGAAAGGGCCTCCAGACCAGACTGATTCCTAAAAACAAAATAGTACCCAAAAAGGCATTTCAAAACCAATACGCGATACAGTGTATCGGACACTGTATGTCATATTGCATATTGCAAAACGTGTATTGCGTCACTTCGTATCGCAATATATCGATACGCCGATATTATCGCCCAGCCCTAGACAACTATTAAGTCAGACACTGCGTAGATGACATTCGGTCATGCACTGGTCATAACAATAAATATCTTCACATGTCTCATACAGTAGGCAGTTTTTAAAAATAATTTGGCATTCATGTAGGATTATGACTTGACTGAAATGAATGTTTATTACGTTCTCCATGATTCTACAGTTGTATGCAAATATCCCGCTTTGAACAAACTATTGGTATTGATTAATCAGGCCTACACTCTACACTTTCACATCAAGTCATGGCCTCGTTTCTTTGCTGTACACACGCTATACCGGCTAAAGCTTTCCTATGTCCTTGAAGAGGAAAAGCAATAGACATGGATCGTAGACACTCGATAATTTCATCTTCACACTGGATTTCTTAGCTGTGAGAAATACATGTGCTGTACAATGACCCAGTATGCTCCTGCTGGACAGCTTTCATGATGCTTTTGAGGCTATTTACAAAACCATGTTAACTTTGGGTGAGCAGTTACACTAGAAACCAAATATCAAATGTTAACATTGGCATCGTGTAATTCAGGACTCCGCCTACATGTATGGCTTTCTCTCCAAATGAGTCTTCCCCAGGACCTCATCACTGAACTGGTACGTCAGTTTCTTCTTGATCTTTTTTACCTCGCCAGTTTTGCCGTAGTTGCGCAAAGCCCTCGCCATCTTTTGATAGGTCATTTTTTTGCGGTTGCCCTTTTGGATTCCCCAGCGGTGTGCGAGAGCCTCCTTGTGTTTGGATGAGAACTGGAACATTCCTTTGTCTCTGTCCACCCACCAGATACTGTCCTTCATATCGCCGTTTTGTAAAAGGTCCAACAGGAACTGATACAAACGAATCTTCTTTTTGTTGCCTGTAGGAAAAATCACAAAGTTTCACAGTTCTTCATTGTGTACTGGTGTAAGCTTTTGTTGGGTTTGATCTGACTAAGTCAATACAAAATAATATGCACAAACTCTAAAAAAATAAAATAAAAGCTGAGGAGAGTGAAAAGGGGCCAAGCACACCTGACTGAGTGATGCAAAGTCAGTTTAACCATAATTTGGGGATAGGTCGGCATAAAAATTCCAAGGAATAATGACGGATTTTCTTACATCATTGCCCAATGCATCCTGATTTATTTTGTGGCTGCTGAAGCGGATAATTAACTGTGAGCGCTATTGTAACGAGTCGGCTTCAAATTAATTCACAGGAAAACATCTGCTATATATGTACAAAAATCCATGTATGCTGTATATAAACAGAGTCCATACTTTGATGTGAGATGATCTATTTAACTAGGTTTGCAATTGGAAGGCTTTTCCCTCAGTCATCATGTCAGTAAACAAGCCCAATTATTTTCAATTATAAGTTAAGAGCATCATTAAAGAGTAATTGCAATGACCTATTGTCAGAAATGTGTTTCATA
Source organism: Hippichthys cyanospilos (assembly GCF_059441005.1). Lineage (NCBI taxonomy): Eukaryota > Metazoa > Chordata > Actinopteri > Syngnathiformes > Syngnathidae > Hippichthys > Hippichthys cyanospilos. The sequence goes on along the minus strand of NC_142372.1, from coordinate 22,297,514 downwards.
GGGCTTGGGTGTATGACCTTTATTTTTAATTGAGGCAGCCTTTGTTTCATGCTTGTCCAGAAAAGAATTCTTGACGGCTAAAGTGCAACCAACCTTTAGTCACAACCATTTCTGTTGGATGAATTACAACAAGTGGTTCCACAGGTTTATTGTGCCTTCTGCCCTCTAATGGAAGAACATGTATTTGTTCTGCCTGGCATAGAATATGCACGGGGATTAATTTTCAATTACTATATAATTGATTTTGGATCACTTCTTGTGACATCACTAACATGGACTCTAGCGGCACATTAGGGCACTGCTTCTCAACTATTTTTTGCCAGGGACCCCCCCCCCCCCCCCCCCCCCCCCCCCACACACACACACACACACACACACACACAAACACCACACACACAGGAAAAAGACCCCCCCCCCCCCCCCCACACACACACTTGACGCACTGACTATGAATAAGATTATTATCAATAAAAAGTCTATAAGTATAGAAAAAAAGCATTACAAAAAAACTTTCAACAACTGCTAATCATTTTCACAGCATTTATACAGGTTACAGCTTAGTCTAAAATAGAAAAAAATAACCAAGTGCACCAAAGTGCCTGAAAAAAAAAAAAAAGATAAATTCTTATTTTATTGCAATTACACTTCACGTGAGAAAAACTAAGTCTTTTCCCTGGGGTCATCCTCCCTCCCAAGGGGCCCATCCAACTATTTTCAAGGACTGCATTAGGGGGTCACAGATGGGAGAATTTGAAAACAGAAAAATAATGCTTCATAGAGGACCTACAAAAGCACTATATAAAAATGTTACTATGATATAGTAAAAACAAAAAAGAAAAGCAGGAAAAAAAATGTACAACGCAGTTGTTAAAAATGTAGTTGTTAAAAAATACTCAATAATGACTGGTGTAGTTTAAAAAAAAACAAGCTACTAATCAGTCATGATTAGTCCAAAAAAAAAAAAGTCATTCTAACACTCTTTTAGAAGTTTGCGTGCAAGCAAAGATTCAGAGAAATTGTGCAATGTCCACTGAGGTCAGCTCCTGTTGAATGAAGAAATAAGAAACACAGATGCTGTAGTCTGCAAAATGCAGTTAGCCACTGAGAGCGAGCAAAATTCCACTCCATTTGTTCCATTGATTCAGTGATGGAAAACACATTTATATTGTAAATACAACGTCTCCTTACGCCTGACAAGTTGAATGATGATGAATTCTGATGAATAAAATGAGCTGGAAAACTAATCACCTCCATGAGGTATTTGGATGACGTGCAAAGAACACACTCACACATTTTAAGCTTTTTTTGTTGTGCTCATCTCAGCTTTCTTATGGTGTCGCAACAGAAAATACGGGTGCACTTAATGATGTATTCTCTTCATATTATATAACGTTTCCATTAGAGATGAACAATCTATCCTTCGTACTATGGGCTAAGGGGCGGGCTACATAGAACCAAACAATTCCTACACCAGATGTGTGATAAATTACTTGGATAAAAGAGCTGCTCTCAATATATTTTATTTTTGACAATACATTTAATATTCGTTTTTCACATTACTAGCCCAATGAAAACGGGTTTGAAACAAAATTTTTCTATGAAAATTCTCATTCAAGATCGGCACAAAACTACTGAACAAGAAATCAACTTTAAGTGCGAGAAATCATGTTGTACTTTTTTTTTCCACACAAAAATCTATTCACTCCTAATTTTAATATTAATGAGGTACCGGTATGTTGTTTGTCAGGCATGTCATTCCAGTCTACAAAAAATTATTATGCCTACTCATGTTGTGGTGAAGGGCAGTATAGCGTAAGTGCAATTAAGACATTAAAACCACAGTCAATCTCATTATATTCACAAATGTGGATTGATATACAGTTTCAATAGTGTCATCTTCATGGCCAAATTCTTCCCTTTTTTCACCAAAATTATTGCATTTGTTTCATTTATTGTTGCCATTCTCCCAGTTTTTCCAGAGATGTATTATTCAATTCCTCTCCCGTTTTCCATGGAAAACTTGACGAATACAGTATGTATTAGTGTTTCCTAATTTAATCCAATAATACAGTATTTATCAGTGTTTCCTAATTTAATCCAATGCAGAATTTTTGGGAGGTAACATTCTTTCTTTCTTTCTTTCTTTCTTTCTTTCTTTCTTTCTTTCTTTCTTTCTTTCTTTCTTTCTTTCTTTCTTTCTTTCTTTCTAAATTGGTGCTATATTTTCACAAACGTTAGAAGAAAGAAAAAATACTATGTTGCAATTTACAAGAGAGTCTAAATTGAATACAAAATCAAGACAAAACAACGAACCACACTTTTGGTGCGAGGAGGAAACCGATTGTTATTGTGGTGAGAGTCATGAATAGATTGTGTTTTATTGACAGTAGAAATAATGTCTACCTGAGCCATGACACTAGCAGTATGTCACATTCCCAATCGGGGTAACACGGTTAATCCAGCCCCCCTCGTTAATGCGTGTAAATGGAGATAATACGAATGTTTCGGAAACCCGAGTTTTGACACAAACCCCACCTTAACCTGAATATGACTGCATGTAAACCTAGTTGTTGTCTTTTGAATGGGTTATCTTACCCATCTCTCCCGGTATGACATAAGGGACTTGCTCCCGAAGGCACTCCTCATCAGATACCTCCAGGGGGGGACTTTGACGTCCATGCTCTTCATCATCAGTGCTGTGCTGGGACACATGTTTAGGATACATAGTCCGTGGGAAGAATGTTACCTTGAAACCAAGAGACAAAGTCCTTTTATTTACCAAGCTTCAATTAGGTCTCATTCCATATTAAAGGGATGTGTTAGTTATACTGTGATCACCCATTGGAGTCATCAATGTTTTTAGGAAGAAAAAAAAAACACTCAATGTATTCTATGCACTAAATATATTTTATCTATGTATTTTCTCATCTCTTTTGGCTCACTGTTACACGTGAACTGGACACAAGGTGGCATTCCCATGGAGATCACAAGGTCCTCAACTCTTTCAGTGCCAAGCGTTATCTGAAAAGGCAACTCGTTTTTTACCGTGGGCCACATTGTAGTTGCACTTTCTGTCAGAGAGTCGGAATGACTGCGAATCAAATTATTTTTAAGTGTGTTTGTGACACACTTAGCTTGATTTGATATCAGAGGCTTGATAAAAACTGTTCAAAAGAGACATTGGGAAGAAAAAATTGTTGCTTGTCGTTTTTCACTATAAAAATTAAACGTTGGAGACAACTTCCAAGTTTGGTAGTTTTGTTAGTTTTTAGCCTGAAACTTGAAATCAAATCAGCATTTCGCGGGCCACATAAAATAATGTGGCGGGCCGGATCTGGCCCCGGGTCTTGAGTTGACCCCTGTGCCTGAGAGTGCCATCCGATTTTGATGCATCTTTCAGGGCCGACAGAATGCGCCGTTGGAAAGACTGGATTGCATTCTTTATCTCGAAAAAAAAAAAGTAAAATGTCATCTAATTCTGTTCTCTAGCAATCACTGTTTGAAAATAGGTCATTGAGTGACACCACACCATTTTGAACAAAAGGTGAAAAATGGGCCTTTGTGATAAGATGTGTTTTCTGTACAACAATAATATTTGGACACTAATATTTTTTAGGAGCATCTGAAACATCTTTCCCTCCGATAAAACATGAACATAAACGGTGGAAACCTGTTCATGACATCAAAATAACAGTTTGCTTATGTTTAGATGTATAAAACACTGTGTATAGAACAGTTTGCGTATGCATACAAGTAGATTACAACAGTGCCCAACCGGCTTAATATTAAGGGGAGCGCTGGCCACGACTGTCATCTATCCTATTAAGAAAAAAAAAAACAGTTGGGGAATATTCTTTTCACTGGTACACAACCTGATCATTTTACATGCCGAAAATTCTCATTCATGGCACAGAAAGAGTGAACCATATACGGCATGTGCATGTTTCTGTGAATTCCAGTACAGAGAGCCAAAAGCCAAGATTTGAGTTAAGTCAAATCGATGGAGCAAATGAATCATTCAAGAGTCTCAATGGGCTTCACAAGCATACAAACATCAACACCGTCCGCTGGTCTAAACAACCCCACACCCCCACGCAGGCAAAAGAGACATTTGGAAAAAATAGATAATGATGATTCATTTTCAACATGAATGATTTTGAATGAATGATAAAACAAGGCTGTAATAGGTGTCGCATTTCATACTGTTATACTGAGAACTGGATGTGTTGATGCTGCTCATTTCATTTTCATATTTTGTGGATTTTAGTTATCATTTCATATGCATGAATGACCACTTTGAGGTCAAGTTACAGTATATATATATATATATATATATATATATATATATATATATATATATATATATATATATATATATATATATATATATATATATATTGTATGTGTTTTAAAGACATGTTTGCTTTTCATTTCATGTGGTTTTTTTTTTGTCGTACGCACATCAAATTGTCGTGAGCACATCAAATTGCCTTGCAGCAAAGTCAAAATTTCACCGCATTCTTCATCCTTTTACTGCATTTCACATTATTTAGCAGATAACAAAGAGATAAGCATGTGATATTATTCTGGTAAGCATTACCTGGTCCTTTAAAAAAAATACTGTATATGACTAAAGTTCACTCAAAAATCGCAGCATTTACATTTTCTCATATCACCTCACTTTATACAATTTGTCAAAAAGCGGTTCATAAGGAATCATTGTCATAATGCTATAATGCACCACTCAATTGAACTTTCTGTTCTGCTATTTCGAAGAAATGTTTGTCGTGAAATTAAAAGTTTCAAACACTGATATTTTACTCAAAATTTGTAATCCAGATTTTGGTAAAGACCAATCAAAATTGTTAACAGTTCGATCAAAATGAAGGAAAACAACAACAAAACTGTTGGATTTTGTAGATTTGTGGCGATGACAAAAAAAAAAAATTCAGCTTGTTAAGACATTTCCACTTGTCGTACGTACCCTGTACATGTTGAAACATAGAAATTATGGTGTCAAATTGGGATCCCTATTCCTCCCAGCTATTGTCTTTGAGCCAGCAATACATTTGCCAATAGCGTTGAGTAGCTAGCATTAATATGTGTGGATGTATAACAAACTATTCATGAACAACTGTAAAAGTACACAAATTGGAGATGACATGGCACATAATTCTTCACGCTTCTTCACTTTAGCACATGAATTGTCTTGTTTTGTTTTGTTTTTTCATGATAATATGGTTTTAGTCATGATTTAGTTTCAGATGGACTCACTGGTTGCGGTAACATGTGAGAATGTGCCCCAAGGTTTGGATCCAGTAGATTTTCTGGATCGTAGTGCATGACATCGTGTCGGATGAGACCGGGCGGGTGTAGAGGCTGCACGCTTTGCAGCTCTGTGAAGTTTGTCTCTTGAAGGTTTTCAAACTCAATCTGGTATGCGTGAGGGTGAGGATGGTAGTCCCAGTGGTCTATTTGGAGAAGACAATGAAATATGAGATCACTTCAGACTGAGCTATAGCAACGTGAATTTTTCATTCAAACAACCAGTGAGAATTTAAACAGAGCAAGGAGAGTTTGGTTTTATTAGAAAACAGTATTAACCAACTTCACACCTGGAAATAGTATTTGCTGTTCAATTCATTCTCTCCATTATGTCTGTTTTGGTGGAATATTCAAAACTGTTGCTACCAAGAGAAAGTCAACAAATCCCCTTGGGGCAGAATTTGTTCTATGTCTGTAGTTGCTGCAGCCCAAAAAATAGCATCTGTTTCCTGTGCTCTTCAGCTGCGCTCATAATAATATCCATTAAAAGAAAAAAAAAAAAAAGTTTTTCATCATGATTCATTTTCATATAAGTTTGAAATATATAAAATACTGATCAAGTTTGAATGCTTCATTTCTATTATTAAAAAAATGTTAAAAAACAATTTTAGAAAACAATATTGTAATTGGGTTATTAATTAAAAAATGGTTAAAATTTAGGTGAACTGTGTATGTATAACATCTTTAGGGAAAAAAGAAGAAAAAAAACCCGTGAAATGCTGGCGTAAAACTGACCTGCTTGCATCTCTGTATCCACAACATATGGACTATAAAATTCTGGAATTTGATGTCTGTAGATCTCGGAATCATACATTTCTTCTGAGGGCTATAAGAGCACATTGAAATTTAATACAATCACAAATGAAAAACATAGTTGAACAATTATCAGAAACAACAGTCCATTTGTGGTCAATATATTTACTCAATCAGTAAAGTTTCTTGTACTAATGACATATTTACAAACAATATTTAAATATTTTATTTGGGTATAATGGCAAGAATACGTATGTTCTTAAATAAAATAGAAATCAGGATTTCTTTTTTCTTGTCATAGCTATTCTGAAACTGTCAAGCTCTTTAGAGCTTCGTTTTCATGTCGTCTGAAGTATCAAATTTTGTTAGCCTTGGCATCCTGTACGCAAATGAACTACAACTCAGCAAATGTAAAACGACAAACGAGCACAATCCCTCGTCTACAATATTTGTAGTTTAAAAAAAAAAAAAGCTGAAAAATAAGTCCATTCTGAATGGGCAAGTTATTCTGTTATTCTGACAATGTGAATAAGAAAAAAAACAAAAAAAAGTGATACTTACAGGTGCAATGAAATAACTCTCCATTCTGTAGGGATGCAACATGGGGGCTTTTTCTCCAGTGAGTGCGCTGGAACACACCTTGCAGACCAAAAAGCTCTTACAATCTTTCAAAACCTTTGCAGCATCATTGCACAATATTTCAAAATTTCCTCTCATTTAACGCTAACCAAAACATGTCCCGCAGTCTCTCTCAATGTATCATTCACTGTGGTGAGTTGAACCGGTCCAAGAGGCCTTCGGCAGGATCAAATACAGCAAGAAAATCAGCAAAGCAAAGGCTCACTGTTTGCCCGTGAAGTGAAAAAGGAACTTTTAACTTCTGTAAATTGATGTGGGTGGGAGCAACAGAGTGTGTCTACTGCTATAGGGGAGCCCGTGAAACTTCGCATTTATCAGCAGCTCTATATTGTCACCTCCCTTGGCGGCCAATCATCAGTGACCGTGTACTTAAACATCTCATCGTCTAATACGCTTCTGCAATGACTGAAGTCAAATGCAATAGTTCTGAAAATCGTTTTGTTAGTTTGTAAATCAAAGCTTGGGTTGCTAATGGTGGAAAAGTCCACCCTCCAAAGTCCAATCTGATCAAGTATTGGCCAGCTCAAAAAATTGGATGTACATTCAGATAAGTCTTTGCGTTCCCCAAATTTAAACTTCATCAAAAATGAGTAAACATGAAGCAGAAATCTTTTCCGTCACTAAAACCTCAATCAATTTGTCGAACCAATTTCTCCGCGTAACGGCTCGCAAATGAGAATTACAGTCGTATAATCACGCACATACCCGCACATGACTGGAAGATAAGATGAAGCAACAGTATCAGTTTTGGAGATTCTGATTATCACAAAGGAAATACAGGAGTTTCAGAAAATGCCAAAGGGGGATATAGCCCCTGCTCGCGACCGCCTTTGAACAAAGAAACATGCGTACCTTGGCTTGTGAGGATGTAACACCAAAAGACTGATAACCACTTTTTTTTACCATCGGATGATTTGACCCTTACGTTTGAGGGAAGATTTGAGGTCTGCTGTCCTGTCCACGGTTCTATTTGAAATAAGTGGAGCTGAAATGCTTGAATTTTGTGAAAATCAATGGTATCAAAGGACGTATTTTGACAAAGAAATCAGCGGAGTAGTGTTATTTTGTACAGATGAACGAGGCGTACGTGATAGCATTTCAAAACGTTTGCCCATCTGATGCTTTTTGCAGTTGCAAAATGTTTTGTTTCAAAGGGCAAAGGGAGACAGACCCGAATCGCTGCCAGGACAGTGGAGTCCTCCACTTCTTTTATAATGGAGCCAGGCTGTTTGAACGTGTATGATGTACCTTTCTTTGAGCATGCTGCCTTCACCAGTGTTGGGCAAGTTACTGTACCTCAAAATGCTAATGCATTATTTATTACTGACATTTCAAAGTAATTAAGTACATTACAATGTTACTACTGAATTTGCAATGTAAGGCGTAACACGTCTATTGCATTCCTATACATAACTGAATATATGGATTTGCCAGTCTAAATAGAGCTCATTAGACATTCTTCGGTACAAATTATTTAATCTGTATTGTATTGTAAACCGTAAAGATAAGATACACAATCGTTCTTTTGTATTTCAATCCCTTTATTACTTATATTCACAGCATAGTGATGCAATGTTTATGCCCAAGGCAAAAACAGTTAGTGTATTTCACAATTTCAATGTTATTATTCAATGTTATTATTATTCAACCCCACAGGTCATGACAGTTGATGATGTTAATCGTAAAGCGGGATGAATGCCTTAAAGACGGGACGGAAAAACTCAGTATTCCACATCGTAACGTGAAAAAAACGTAAGCCGGGGACGCCGTAACCGGGGGTCCACTGTATTCCCCAACTTTTCTTGTCTGCTCTTGATGCTGTCACAATCTGTTTGCAACATCTTGTAAACATCACATTAAAAATGAGAGCATATTTGCAAAAATAAATACTGTACATAAATGTTTAGCAATTTGAACATTAACTACTGTATCTTGTCTTTGTATTGAGTTCTATAGTGTTCAAAGGGATTTGCTAATCCTTATATTGTTATTACTCAGAATTGATTTAAATTGGGTTGTGCATAGTTTATCCTGAAGAAACACATTGGGTTGATGATAAGCATCGATTCTAATACATGCTCAAGAGGTGACGTAGTCTGAATATGTTGGAAATACAAGGAATTTATTTTGCAGGAATTGTGTAAGGATCCTTGCCAATTGAATGCCATGCTGTTTGCCATCTGTTTAGTACAATGGAAACTGGGATATTTAACCGTGAACAGCGCACTCCTCCAAAGTGTAACAAGGCAAGTGAGGGTGATGTACACACGATTCGGCAACATACTGCAGACAATTTAACAGACGAAAGGTTTTATTTAAAATGCAAGGTTGCACTACTAAAGTAGTAACAATGGTACTTGTAAATGTCGGTTGACGTTTTGTCAGTGGAGTGATTCTATTGGACTTCTTATTTTTCAGCAGTGCTTACCTAGAATTGAAAGATGTCTTCATTTTGTTTGAGAAATAAGAAAATACTTGATATGCTGCAAAGACGAATGATGAAAAATAGGAATAAAAATATATAATACAAGCGCATTAAATAATGGGATCGATACAACAACAATTCATGGAAGATTTTGGGTGGCGCCCCAGATGTGAGTCATAATAGCTTTTGACATACTTTGCAGCACTGAACTGTCAAGTTTCCAAATAAACAACTGAATCTGTAAACTGGATAGAGAACTTTTATTTAGATAATTGGCAGCTTCATACAAATCTTACAGGCTGGATTTGTGAGTATGACGTCACATATACAATAAGCATTTTAGACAAGTACAATAGTAGTTTTTAAATCTGAACTATGCTTTATAACAAGGGTCGCCAACCCTTTTGAAACCGAGAGTTACTTCTTTGGTACTGAGTAATACGATGAGCTACCAGTTTATGTGAAGACCCTGATCATGTTATTGATTTCTCACAATAATTAAAAAAAAACAGCTGTAGTAAATATATGAATCAAGTGTAATACCATATGTAATGTATACGTCATAATGCTTAATTGTGAATAAAATTCCTAGTTCAAGTTCTATCACTTGAAAACTATTTGCAGAACAGGTCTGTGGGCTACTCGCGTTGGTGACCCCTGCTTTATAAAGTAGACGTTAAATGAATAAATGCATTAAGATAGCCGATAAACAAATATGTCATTGCAAGCAGACAACAGCAAGTTGTGTGGTTCAACATTATACCGGTACACATTAATAAGACACACGCAGAAAATCACCAAATATTTAACATTAACCTCAGTGTAAAATCGTATAATTCTATCTATACCAGCGTCTTACAATTAATCTTTCTATGTATATGTCTGCCATGGGAACTCTGCAGGGTACAATGTACATCAAAGGCACGAAAGCAAAATGAGGAAGTGGAAGCTTCTTTCACATTTGGTTCTATGAATGTCTTACAATGAATCCAAGTACTTGTACATGTCACATTAATAGGACGATCTTGAATTCTGAGAAGAATGTCTTCCTTTGTCTTCCCTGTGTTGCAGAAGGTTTAAAACATAAAACAAACATATAAAACATGTTAGATCAAAAGTTTAACTGTAGTTCCATTTTGTGGGAATAGAATGATAAAGAAAAAAATGTAGCTCAATTAACAACCAATAGACTTTATTCATTTTCTATAACTTAGTGACAGTGACAACAATAATTTGAGTATTACCTCAAATTATAACTGGATGTATGCATAGAAAGAATATTCTAAATCAAATTGTTGTGAAAAATCTATTATCATTTTTAATCCATCGACTTTATTTTCCAAAGGTAAGCAACAGCTATTGCAGGGAGGCCTAAACTAGCCTCTTCCCTACCCTCTTCTTCAAACTTTTCCTCAAACATTTCCAGGGGGATCCCAAATTACCTCTGATGCTGCGTGCACACCGAATGCGAAAATTTGCGTCGCTACGCTCATTCGCGGGCCTTTCTGTCGCTGTTGTACTTTTTGTACACTTTTTTGTCGCGCGAGGAGAGGGGAGAGGAGTGGAGCGAGCTTGCTGCGCACTTTACGGTAGATCCGGAAAGAAGAGCATTGCTGAGAACTTTCACTTTTTTGGGATGTGACAGAGCCAATATTTTCACCGACAGCAGCTTTATTCTTCTTTTCTTTTCTTTTTTTTGCACTGCGTGTCCCTCGCTTTGCGGCAATACTCGCCTACCGGAAAAAAAAGTTTCAATGTCGCAATCAAGTGGCCGAGATCGTGCTTAATATTGTGCTGACAAGGCTGCGCTATCGTTAGCTTAGCACAGTAACGACGGTTCAACAGCTGTTAGGGCTGCATATACAAGTTGTTCCAAGTTCTCGCTTCCGCCTTTCTACAAGCCAGGTGAGTGCGCTTGCTTGGCTCTGTTTTGTATTGAAAAATCAGCTGGCTGTGTTGGATTGCTCCCGGTGACCGCAAAGCGGCCGCTATGATTCATTCCTGCCCCCTGCGTGAGCCGTTGAATGTTCCCGAAGTTGATTGGCTGTCGCGACGCGAAATGCGGAAAAAAAAAAAAAAATTAACTTCACGCGAAAGGCGAAATTTGGCTTCTCGTGACCGCGCGCGGCCATTCGCGTCGCTCCATTCGCGTCCATCGCGTCGTCCGACGCGCATTCGCGCCCAGTGGCGCGAACACCATTGGCTACAAAACAAAACTCTCCGCGTTTTCGCTTCGTTTGCGTTCGGTGTGCACGTAGCATAAGACAGCTGGGAGACAGCTTACAGGCTCGCCAGCTCCTGAAGGTAGGAGGCATCCGAATCGGATGCCTGAGTCACCTCATGTGGCGCATCTCAACATGGAGGAGCAGTAGCTGATTCCCTCTCAGATGACCCAGTCTTTTATCAAACTTTGGCCTAGGGTGTCCTGGTGACAAGTGGACATGAGGGCCTCCTTATATTTGAACAAGTTCATTGTCATGGACAGTCTGTGATGGGCACAGAAGTCTGGTAACAGATCATAATTCGTGTTTTGATCAGAGGGGCCATTCCTTTCACATACACCCTTCCCCTCATTGCCCATCTTAGCATTAAAGATCCCGAGCAGAGCCAGGGAGTCCTCAGGGGGAATGCTCTCCAGTACCCCTTCCAAAGACTCCGAAAAGTAGAGTTCCAACCTTCCGAAACCATCCCTCCTACACAAAGGTGAATGAAGGCTACCTTGTTCATAGAGGGGAATCCCACTGTTCAGATGCTAAGGCTGGGAGCAATATCTATGCCCACACCTGCTCTAAGTCTCAAAACAATACATGGCTGAAGAAGGTGCATGCTGACACCAGAATAAAGTAAACAACTGCCTGTATAAAGCGTAATTGCTGCGAAAAGGTTAGTGTGTGAATGATCACGAATAAATTGGCAGAAATGGAGAGCTCTAAAATCAACTTTTGCATTGGGCATCTACATCTTAATTTTGTTGTGAATTCCAAAAGTTGATTTTGTTTCAGGCCGCAAAGAACGAAAGGCCAGTTCTGTGTAGAAGCCGAAGTATAATAATGGCTGATAAGAGTACAGCATAGTAAAGGCAAAACCTCACGTTTCAACAAAATTCAGTGTCACTAAAGCATTGCATTTGCATTATAATCAAGACTATTCATCAGACTAGGCTCACAGGGGAAAATGGGGAAAGATGCTTGAAGCATTTCGTTCATAATCAATGGTTGTTGACATTTCAGCTTTTTCCCTAAACTCCAACACAAAAAGTGGAATTAAAGGTTTGTGTCATGTTTTATTTATTTATTTTTTTTGACAAACATATTATAAGCGACACTCAGATATACAGTACTTGTACCTCTGTAGCGGTAGCTGTGAGACATCATCATTCTGGTTTGCTCTCAATTATGTACTTCTGTTTTCTGTCCAGACAAAGTGAAAAGATTAAGCTGTCCTCTCTCTGTTGCGCCACACAAAAACAGTTAGTGTACCTTGTGTTACCATTGTCAGTTTTGGGAGGCCAGTGTTAAGGTGTGAATGTTATCATAAACCTTGTATGTAGATTAAGATAATAATATGTAGTGAGAAGCACGGTCCAGATAGCGCATTTGCTCAGCCACATTCAAAGTGACAAAAATAAATCCTTTTGTCCATTCATCCAACCATCCATCCACTTTATTTATTTATATTTTTGTTGCTTTTATTGACTATCATTTTGCATTTAGAACATGATATCTTGAATGGACATTGTTTGATTGACGGTCACTACTCTTGATACATAGTCATCATGGTGTGAGCCATAAAGTTAGTGCAGTTAGTTTTTCAGAAAGACAATTTTTTTCTGTTTAGGTTTTGGGGGCCGCAACACCGCATTTAATAAACGGATGACGGATGTGGAACAGAAGTTAAGTATTGCACCATCTAACACCCTAGTAGAACAGCAATCAGCATCTACAGTGCATTGAGAAACAACGACAGCTCTCATTATTAGTCAGTATTTTTGGGCGGCTTAGCTTGTAGCTGAAAAGCAGTGGACTTACATGATTGCAAATAATCTTTTGCCGGACGCAGAATTGCTTACTTACTGTATTTCTATAAGATTGGCATGATTAGGAAAGGTTTAAATTGTAATCAAAGTGTATGAAAATAAGGCATCACTTAGACGATAGGCATCATTTTGGCGCCTCATTGCCAAGGTTTTTTTTTTTTTTTTTTTTTTTTTAATCCAACAAACGACCTAGCACGTCCCTTTGAAGTTGCCACCGAATGACCCGGAGTCCCTCGTCTCTAATGCCATTTCAGAAATGAGTTATGCAAGTGGAAAAGTGACCGATAAAAGTCGCAAACATCATGATGTGACCTTTGAGCAAGACATTGACCAGAATCCAGGCGGATGTAGAACTGTAGCACCGTACCAACACGGCTGTACATTATGTATACTGTACAAACATGCTGCTCCTCTTCAAACAGCAGGCGGATCATCATGTCATCTGAACATCTGTAAATAATCCAAATGTAAATCTTTGTCGTTTTCTGGGTGTCTTTCTTTAATGAGTGAATTTCTACTTTTATTTCATCGCTTTATTATTATATATTTGTCACAACAGCATTCAATGTTTTGTTTACACAAGCCTGCCTCTCCTACCGCAGAGACAATGGCAAATTGGATAAAAGTGTTAAACAAAAAAAAAAGGTGAACGTTTTGAAATTCCTTGTGAGTAATCAGGTATTCTAAAATGTAATTTTAAAAAGATTTTGAAAGCTTGTTTCTTCGCAGTAACTTGTACGACATTCACGTGTTCTTTTCACACTTGTCAAATGACGGATGACTGAAAATTTTCCAGCCTATATCAAAAATTCCTGTTTTGTCTGCTAGCTGAGGATATGAACAGTAAATGTTGCACCACATTTAAGTGGGATTCAAGACATGGCACATCCTCATTGGCCAGATCCACAATAACTCACAAATCTGCCAAATCCTTCTTTAAAATAGTCATTATGAATGGCTGACTTGATTGATTTGAGCAAGATTAAATGACATTTTAAAACTTTTTAATATTTGTCATAAAAATGATTCCCATTACTTGTACGTGTTTTTAGACCGCTTATGCAGTCATTGCTTTCAAAAGTGTCACTTTGTCAACGGATTTAAAAAATTGCAAAACCCATGTAGCTGACATCAACAGTTTTGTTTTGTTTGTCTCTTTATCACGAACATTTGGAGTATCCGTGTTGGGAGTTTCAGAAGCCTCACAGCACAGGATCACGAGATTGTGCCTACGCAGGCTTGCATATAGGGGAATGACACGCATGACCACTGACTGTGGAAAACAGGATACAGGCAACGTCGCAACAGGAAGCGTTGCGCTCCTCCTCTGCAGAACATCAGTTTAGCCAGGCTGAGTGCTGGTTGATGTCCAAACTCTGAAAATCCTGTGGTAGTGCACATGTTTCGTAATCACCTTCGCTCAACATTTTTCTTAAGAAATGCAGTTTACAAATAATAAAAAAAAAACTCTGTTGAAAGCATTTTAAATCCTGAGTTAGAATCAAAAATACAGATAGAACATTTTATTTGTCAATCCTATTGTCAACCAACATCAAACATGCAATAAACCTGACTTAATTGTGACTCTTAACCTAAGTTTAGAGACATTTTAGAATGGTGTGATGACACTATGGCGTTTCTGTTTGATATTTGTCTCTTTATTTCTTGTCAAATAAAATATTGAATTATTGCTACTAACTTTGAATGTAATGTACCTGAAATTGTCACTCGGTCGTGACATATTTCACTCATTCGTCCTATTTCACTGAGTGTGATAATAGTCATAAACAATATGATATTACACAAATGAAACATGGATAGTTGCAAAAACATCCTGGAAAAAACATTTGTGTGTAAATCGTTGTAAAAAGAGACTGAATAGTACTAAGGAGAGGTGTTTCCACATTGTTAGAAGTGGAATAGACCTAATAATACGAAGAGATCAGCGTGCCCCTGCAGGGAAACGCCCACCTTCTCTCTTAAAGAACAAAAGTTATTTGGTCTTACCAGTTTGCTGTGTAAATCACCCAGTGGACAGAGTATACATTCCCACAAAAGTCACTTCGTTAACTACTGGAAGCAAATTGCCAAAGGTGGTTGAAAAATGCAGCTTTCTATATATCTCTGAATTAGCAGGGGAACTAAAAACTTCCTTAATTCTGCCAATTTAGGTTGAGCACCATAAGGCTTCTTCTCCTATTTCTTCTTCCTTATTAAAACAAGAAGGTGACAAACTTCCCACAGAACATATTCTTTCAGGCTCTCAGTCCACAGTCATCCTTAGACTACTTCACTTTACTGCATAAAATTAAATTACAAATACAATATGTCCCGTTTTGAAATAGTTGCATATACACAAAAAAGGAAGAGAAAAAGTATTGTCTTGGAATGTGAGTAAAATAACTGAAATGTTACTCTCTCAACATGTTAGTGTTATGATATGCTATTGCAGTTCATGAAATTTAAGGAACGCTTAACTTTAGCCATTTTCAGCAGTAAAGAGTATTTTTTGTCTATATTTAATTTGATGATGACATTATTTTTCATGCGCAATTAATACCACTTGGTGCCAACTGAAAAGGACACCATATATACTCAGGGCTCAACCAATCAAACCTCAACTTACAAACATCAAATCACCAAACCAAGGAAGTCGTGATTGGTTGATAACTGAGCCTTCAGCACCTTTTATGTCATTTGCAGTTAACAATAAGTACAAAAATGTGTTTTGAAATGTTTCAATTGTACTTGAAAAATAATCGAGTTATCAAATAATTATATAATTTGACAATTAATAATAATGATAGCTTTGTACTCTTGAAAATTAATATCCTTTTTGTGATTAATTATTTGTTCAGCAAAAAAAATGTAGTTTTACTGGTGATGATAGCGATGGTGCTGCTTGTAACTTTCAAAACAAAACATCCAATTGTGTTGTCCTGAAAACGGTACCTCGACTTGTGACCTGGACTAAGATATGATCTGGCTAAAATATGATTCTTTCAACATATGTAAAAAAGTATTTTGGAATCGATTCTTTATTTCATTTCTGTGGGTGGACGGCACACATAAAAGACCATTGTTCTTGCAGCGCAGGTTTCAGTGGCCATTATTTGTTTCACAATGACATGGAACAGTTGTCTGACATGTATGCTAGGGGACATCCAGCTCTCTCACTTCTTATTCCTGATTCCTCATTTTCTCTGGACTCCTCGATACCAACCCTCAGCCAAGGCTGAGGATATTATTAGATTGTGTGAATCACAAGGCACATGAACAAACATACCCGTAGTCACTCACACGCACGACACAAAAGGAGGTGAACCAGAGACCTCTTGGAGAAGCGAGCATAGACTGCTGTTCTAATATGTTATTTTATGTATTTAAGCACACTGTTCCATGTTAGATTTACTTGATGGTCTCATTGCAACAACTTAAAAATGCTTATTTAGAAACATATACCATATAAGGCTCTCAGCCCCTATCCCTCAAAACAATCAAGTTCCTCTTTTTTCATGTTGCTCAAGCCAGACAAGATGACTCAGTGCGGATATTAATCACATTTTTTTTTGTCAGTTTTTTTTTTGGCACTTTTTATATTCATAACTCACTACACTTGGTAAAGAACAGTTTTATATATTTTTAATTAGAGAAAACGTTTAACAAATACAATTAAACGAACATCAATGACTGTGTCATTAACGTGGATGTAATGTACTGTTTGTACAACATATGTAATGGCAAAATGACAATGAGTTATGTTGTACAAAGTTTCCAGTCGTTTTTACTCATTTATTTTATGAATAGTTTTGTTGAAACAGTGTACTTATTTACAATGTTTTCTTTTCTGCCCTCAGTGTGACAAATTGCTATTGCACAAACCACCTAGTGGCCAGACACATTGAGACTTAATTATGGCAGCAGGGGCATTCTTTGTTCTTGACTAGTTGAGTCAAGGCCAAATTATCTACATATGTGTTCACAAAAAAATATATTTCTATTAATAGTTCGTACAAAATGGTAAATCACCTATATGTTTCTGAAACCATTCAATAAGATGGCTGGTGAAGTCTCATTATTTTTCAAATAAATGATAACATCACATTTTGCCCTCACACATGCAGTGTTGTATGACTAAAATGATGGCTTGTTCTAAACGAAAAGTACAGGAATTAATGAATAATTACAGAAAGTGCGGATCCCGCATAAGACCCTTTTGTTGGAGCTGTGCCCCAGTATTTTTGTGCTACACTATCAGGTGCGGCCTGGCTGAGAGAGAAGAAAAAAGAGGTATTGCTGTGGTTGTGAATTAGTGCTCGCCCAGGATGGACGTTGCTCCCAGAGCGACTCCCAACCTGTCCCCGCTCATTGAGAAAATGCTGCTGGCCAGTGTTGGGAGTAATTCATTACAAAAGTAATGTAATTACTGTAGTGCATTACTTGTTGCTGTAACGTAGTGTAATGTATTACAGACACAAAAAATGCAATCTTTAAACTCGTTGCAAATGAGAGTAACACAATGCATTTCGATGCATTTTTAGCCTGAAAGTGGTGTCGTCCCACCCCCATTTTCGCCCAAAACACCGCGAGATTAGAAGAGAAAAGTCCTGATGGATTACAGCGGGGATGAATACGGCACTAGCAGAAAACAGGTGTAATATGTTGAATACGTACACAAGATCGACATACGCCCATTACTTTTAGTTCGTCAGAGATAAAGACAAGAAAAATATAATCATGAGGTACACTTTGTGCGCGACACCTAAAAAGCTGTTCACTTCGCCAAATAGGGGCAGTAATTTGTCAAATCATTTAGAGCTGTGCCTCAGTCATGTGAAGTTAGCTAAAAGAAAACACGCTGACATTTGCTCTCTCTCGCTGAGAGAAACCGCTTCCACCTCAAGAGGTCAAGAGATTCGTTAGGAGATTTGCTGCCGCTTTACGCAATGGATTCAACAGCGTTTGCAAATCTTGTCAGCAAGATCCCTGTTGCAACTGACAATGACAAGGTAAGCAAGTGCTGATATTCACTGTACAATCACTAATAGTCTATAAAAAGTTCTAGTTAATGTGCATTAAGATGAAGCATGCAAAACTCATGTGAAACTACGTTAACGAACTTAATGATGCAGGCTAGCTGCTAACTTTAGCCCCACCAAAACCATCTATTTTGAAACCTCTGTTCCTAACCTAGACGACTGAACTTAAATTTGAATATTACATTATTATATTACATTATTATATAACATTGAAATTGAGAAACCTACTAACAGTTTCTGCCTACTGCAAAAACAATGTTTCACTACAGTACGCTGTGAAGCTAAGTATACAATGAAATACAAAAATAATATTTTGCGTCTTGTCTTTACAGTTAAACACAGATGAAAGATTTGTACTGGTTTTATGCTTAAGCCAACCTTTCACTGGATGTGTATTGAATGTAACGAGTTACATTTCGAATGGCAAATCCATATTTCCAGTTATCGTGGGGAGAGTAATATAAAAGTAATGCAATAGTAGTGTAAAACATTACATTTCAAACACAGTAATACTGTAATGTAACTAATTACTTTGAAATAACAGTAGTAAGTAGTAAATAATGCATTACACAGGGTCCCCGCGGGTCCGTAAAAAGTCTGAAATATTTATTTTGACTTTCAAGGTCTTAAAATGTCTTGAATTTTAGAGTTAAGCTCTTAAATTTCATGTCTTTCTGATCCGTCTGGTCTTGTGCCTAATTTACGTTTTAACCACCGCACCATCTGGGGGCAGCACTTCGGCTACTTGCCTCAACCCATTTGTTACGTTTGCGTAGCCTAGTTTCATGCAGTGGAGTGAATCGATTGGCGATGGGAAAGTATGTGTTTAGTGACGGTTGGAGGACGAGAGGTATTAGGGACGGCTGATGAAAGTAGAGAACGTTCATGAAGCAAGGGGAATAATACAATAATAATTGTCTTTTTGACAATTGTCTTGGTCGTAATTCAGTAGGTCTATAGAGGGTTTTCACGCTGCGTCATAAACCCGGAAGCCGCCATCTTGGAGGTACTCGGTACCATAACACTGCATTGGCACGACATATATCTGCAAAATCGTTAGGAAAAATGGTCAATTATTGCAAAGCTCAACCAGGATTTGAGAGGAGAAAATCCGAAAATCCAAATTTGTTCCGCTCATTTTTTTCAGTTAAGAAACTATTGATTGCAAGCCACTAATGACAAAGTTTGTAAAGCAGTTACGATGTTTTAATAGTAACTTGTAAAAACGTTTATTGCTTGTGGTGTTTTTCTGTTTGCTTATTTTCATGTAAGGGACTTTGGTATGACATAAATAAACATCGGCATAATTCTCATTATCAAGCTACCACATGTTGCATAAATGAGTTATGTTGTTCTGATTCTTCTGAAAATGTTGCGTCGCCCTCACGCATCCACACGCCATCTGGTTGTAAGCCTCCAAACCTTTGTAGGATTTAAGATCTTCGGCTGTGTATGGGCTCGGTGAAAAAAATACAAGTAATTGACTATATCTGGAAATGTAATTGTGGGAAGAATAGCTGGATCGTCGTTTATCCAGGATGAGTCAGCCAACTCATATGGATCCACACCGCCAATAAACTGTAATTTTTCCACATACCAGGCCTTTTCTTGTGTTCTGAGTCCTTCAAAGTATGCCTTCGCATCGGTGACAGGCTTTGCTAAGGGTTTTTTTTTTTTGTTGTTTTTTGTCTTTTTTTTTATTCTATGTGTGCCCAAAATCTAGAAATTACCTGAAATACATGTACATATACAGTTTATACATCCACTTAACCACGTCAAGATAGAAAATCAGCTCCTGATTTGTGTCCATCTGACGAGTCTTAAGCTCCCCGATGAGCTGTTCAGCCTCACCACACCACTGTGGTGCTCTCTGTATGTACAGTATGTTTTGGGATTTTTTTTCTGTCAGCATTAGGTCTTAAGTTTTCCTCTCAGAGGACTTAAAAAGGTCTTAAAAGTCTTTAAATTTGCTGATAAGATATGTGCAGATACCCTGATTACAGTTGTGAAGTGACTTGCCCAACACTGGTGCTGGCAGGTACCTCAGAAAGAATTTCAATTATATTTTGCAATTTTGCAAAGACCCCCAGGAAAGAGAAAACAGTTTGCACCACCCACACTTGCCACACCAACCATGAAAAAGATTATTATATATAAAAAAAATGTATACTGTATACTGTGGTATGAAAAATGTGGGGACCCCTGATCATTTTCAAGATTTTCCTTTATAAATCATTGGTGGCTCCATCAATTTCAGTAAAGTATATCATATAGCAGATAAACACAGTGATATTTGAGGAGTGAAATGAAGTTCGTAGGGATTTACTGAAAATGTGCAATAGTTACTTACACAAAAGTAGGCATTGATTTGAATAGCTTTAGCGCTACTATTGGGGGGGAATTATTTGGCAAGCTCACTGGCCCATGGTCTACATCAGTGCTTCTCAAATAGTGGGGCAGGCCGCCCCTGGGGGAGCGCAAGGTGATGCCAGAGGGGGTGCGGATGACCAAGGAGAATGTTTTTTTTTTGTTTTGTCATCTGAAGTATGTTTGCAATAAAATATTATTTATTATTATTTCTTTTCTTTCAAGCCCTTTGATGCACTTGGCATTTTTCTTCATGTTTCAGACAAAGCTCAGGAACCTAGTGAGGAAAAGGAAAGACCACAGGCACAGTTGGAATTAAGACCTGATGTGGCAGGCCAAGAAAAATCTCAGAAAGCAGAGGCAAAAAATGATGAGAATAGTCAAACTCAACCAACAGACCAGCTCCAAAGACCTACAACATCATTTTGCTTCAGAAGGTGTCACGGTGCATCGCTCAGCGCATTTTGCGCAAGGAGATGCTGGATGGCAGACAAATGCGGCAGAAGCCTTTTCTGACCCCATGCCCTAAACAGAGTTGCTTGAGGTATGCAAATTGCATGCACATTTGCCCAGCTTCATTTTGGAATAAGGTGCTGTGGACTGATGAAACTTAAATTGAGTATTTTGAACATGACATGAGGCTGTGTGTATGGCGGAAAAAGAAGACAGCATTCCATGAAACACTTGTGCAAGCAGTGAAATTTAGTGGTGGTTCCATCATGCTGTGGGGCTGTGTGGCCAGTGCGGGTACTGGAAATCTTGTTCAAGTTGAAGGTCGCATGGATTCAGTATCAGCGGATTCTTGACAAACAATGTTCAAGAATCAGTGACAAAGCTGAAGTTGTGCCAGGGCTGGATACTTCGACAACACAACGACACTAAACACTGGTCAAATTCGACTAAGGGCTTTGTGCAGAGGAACAAGTACAACGTTCTGGAATGGCCATCGGAATCCCCAGACCTGAATATTAACGCGGTGTGAATCAAAGCGGTAAGTCCATGCTCGGAAACCATCAAACCTGACTGAACTGGAAATGTTGTAAAGAAGAAAATACCTTCAACCAGAATCCAGAGCCCAGAACCTCATTGGAAGCGTTTGGGAGCTTTAATTCCTGCTAAAGGAGGCTCTACGAAACATTGATGTCATTTTTATGTTAGGGTGCCCAAATTTATGCAGCTCTCTACTTTTGTTTAAATATTTATTGCACATATTCTGTACAACCTATGAACCTAATTTCACTTCTCAAATATCACAGTGTTTATCTGCTCTATTATATATTTTGCTGAAATTGCTGATCCCAACCACCAATGATTCATACAGGAAAATCTTGAAAATGATCAGGGGTGCCCTAACTTTTTCAAACCAGTGTATGTATATCTAAAACGGTATCCTTTTGAACATTTTGAAAAGCAATATAAACCAACATAAAATGTTTTTTTTTAGAGCATTTATTCAAGGTTTGTACAGAGTGCGGTTTCATTCATTTACAAACATGCCAAGTCACTAGGCAGCAGTAGTTTCGCCAAATTCTGTCCAATCAGAAATAATTTACGGCTCTGATGTGTCCAATCAGAGAGAACGTCCGCATCTGAAGTCACCAGTATCTGCGCCTTTGGCGGGAAAAAAGAGTAGCGCAATGACGCAAATCTCTAGTTTAAGCTGGTTACACACAACCACTAAACCGGAGGCTTGGGCAAATCTCAATTTTGGCTGGCGGTATTGAAGGATTCGGTTATGATGGAAGAAAAACTAATACTAATAGGGAAAAACAGAGACATTTCCTGCCAGTTGGCAAGAACCCCGGCTACGTGTAGACAAGGCCTGTGACTATATTTTCTTTTTGGAATGTCTACACAGAGCAGGTATATACCATTATAAGTCATGCTGCAGGAAGTTAGTTTTGCTTTATGATCACTTCTTCGATAAGCTGAATCTTTGCTG
This sequence comes from Hippichthys cyanospilos, assembly GCF_059441005.1. Classification (NCBI taxonomy): domain Eukaryota; kingdom Metazoa; phylum Chordata; class Actinopteri; order Syngnathiformes; family Syngnathidae; genus Hippichthys; species Hippichthys cyanospilos. The sequence goes on along the minus strand of NC_142372.1, from coordinate 22,274,988 downwards.
TCAAATTGCATAAAGCATTGGTTCCAGCAATTAGCATATTCACTCATTCGTCATCAAGCCTCCCTGTCATAATCCGCAAATGCAGTTATTTGCTCGAATGAACATTATGAAGCAAGCTGTTCATGCTTTTTTTCCTGAGGGGACTGTAAAGGTTGTTGGACAGCAACAACAAAAACTCCCCCGAAATAATAATAGGACTTGTACACATACGTGGGCACCATCCAGGCTAACACTGCGACGCCATTCACACGCACAGCTTTCACAGTGGTGTGGAACACTGACTGCAGTCTGACTTGAGTGACCCCCCCCCCACACACACACACACACACACCCTTTTGTAGTTGGTCAATTTTTAAGAACTCTCAGAAGTTTATACATGTAAGTGTCATATTCTGTGTGGGTTTTTCCATGGAGAGTTTAGTTGTGGGTTTTTGGTTTTAGTTTGCCTTTCAGTTCTCATCCTCGCCGAGTCTGCCCCTCTCATTAGCTTGATCCTGTCCACCTGTTGTTCGCCTGTTCCTGCCCCGTGTGTCAGCCTATCAGCTTCCCCTGACTCACATTCTCCTCCAGCCATTCCTCGTTGTTGTCATTAGTGTCTTGTCTATATAAACCACAGGATTGTTCAGCTAGTTGTCTTTGTACGTCTTCCTGTCTTTGTCGTCTCTGACACTCATCCTTCCCGTGATGCCTCCTGTTCATTGAGTTTGTGTTTAGCATTTTGGTTGTACTTTGTATTTGTTTGTTCCTTTTCTCCCAGCCTTTGTTTTATATTAAACCAGCATCATTTGAGCCTCATCCCTCTCAGCCCTGCATTTTTTGGTTCCATCTTTCCCACGTCCCACACCGCCTCACGCAGCCATGCCAAATTGTGACTGTTAGGAAACAGTGGGTAAAGTAAGGTGAATGGGTCAGACGTTTCTTCAGTTTCAATATTATCTAATCAAAAAATACGTCCTTTAGAGGAACAAGAGGAGTGGTGTGTGAACGCACACAGAGAGGAACTGACACATGAACCACAAACTCCAAAAAGGCAAATTCTCTTGTCAAATACAGAGTGACTAAAAACAAACTAACAAACCATAAAACATTAAAGGATACATACACATATCATCTCCAGCCCCCCCCCCCCCCCCCCCCCCCCCCCTCAATTTAGTGTCTTAAAAATGTGTATTTGACATGCTTTGTTCAAAACAACCAATGATTAAGAACTATAGCACACTGTACACATCCTTTTTTAATCATGCCGAAATTTGGTTAATCTGAGGGGACAATTGTTTTTCATGCAAATAAAACCCTGTTCATGCCGACAGATTCTGAACCATATTCTTGTGTTAGTGTTTAAATCAGCTTCTAGCACAATTTCAAAGTGCAGCAATATTCATGCTGGGCATCTGACACGCCCACCATGTGTGATCGGCGAAAAGTGGGACTAATATAGTTCAGGGAAATTGGGAGCTATTTGGGAGAATTTTAACATATCTGGAAACATTTTTAAAACACTATACTAGTCATCATAATCTAATACTATGATCAACATCTAAAGGTTGGCTTGGAGTCAGTCACAAGAAGGAGTCATGCCGTCTTACGCTGGACGAAACTGTTCTAAACTCCATTTTGTTGCAAAATGTCATTTCTGTGCACTGTGACAATTCAGACTGGGCTGGGCAATTTTATTTCAAGAATCACTCTGAAATCCTGAACCGTATGATCTCTTCCTATTCCGTCACGTCAAAATTCATCTTTGCACTTCAGGTGATTTTACTAACGCATCATGTTGATGATCAAATACATGTAGCGCAAAGTCTTCTTTGAAACACAGCTGTCTCACTAGTTTGACAGCAGTTGCTAACAGTGCATATGAGCTATTAGAGCAAGTAATGTTATGCTTAGTCACGCTTCATTGTCATAGATTTTTGAAAAAGCCCCAGGGAGCGCTAATGAGCCACATACAGCTCCTGGGCAGCGGGTTTCCGACCTCTGCTTTGACTCAATCACTGCAAGCCCTCCCAGTTTTAGGCTCATAACATCAACAGTTGCAGTGCACTTTTGATCATCTGTTGTGTAATTTGTTACTAAAATGACATATGGAGCAGTCAGACAAACACATTCTTACAGTATATTTAACTACAGTTTTTTGGTTAAAATAATGAATGAAAAAAAATACAAAAGGTATAGCATTCGGATTTTATGTTTTTATATCTTGTTTCAAAATTTCCGTCAAGCTGAAATTAATGCTTATGTCATCAACATTATGAAGAAATAATGATGGAACTGTTTTGGAAACAAAGAAAAATGTTCATGAAAACTGAACATATTTGATCATTTTTATTCTTCAATAAGGGCACCTTTTGCTCAAATAACAGCATATGGCACAGGTGCCCAACTCCAGTCCTTGAGGGCCGGTATCCAGCATTTTTTTGTGTTTTCTCTCCTCAACACGCCTGATTCATATGATTATAATCATTTTCAAGCTCCTGCAGAGCATTCTAATGAACTAATCTTTATCAGGTGTGCTGAGGAGAGAAAACTGGAAAACTCTGATACCGCCCCTCGAGGACTGTTGTGGGCCAAAATTTTAAACTATTCAAATTGTATTAAAAAAAGGGCTATCTTTATGCCCAAAACAAAGTAAGGTCTGCATTTTTTTTAAGTATCAGTTTTAGTACAATAGCATAGTATATATTTTTTTTTTTTTAGTATCAGTGACAAGTCAAATAATACACAGGAAACAATGAGACAGAAAGTAACGAAGCGAAAATGAAGCACTTTCAGGAAGAAGAGGACCAAAAGGGGCATGTTGAAACTAAAGTTAAAAAGAGGATTTTTTTTTCCAAAAGGGGATCAGTTGTCGCGATATGAAGAAGAGAATGACTGATATTACATGTAGGTTCATTCTATTTTAATAAATTTTACTGTGACATTTGTTGATATATGTTGTTGGTTTTTGCTCACGTAAATTTAGTTTGAACTTTAGACTAACTTTGTTCTTTTAACTGCATGATTTTTGGGACCCCAAACATTTCTGTTGGCACTCATAGTTTTTTAGTATTGAGAGTCCCAGAGACCCAACAGTTTTCAGAGGTAAAATCAGCATTGTATATGGTATTTAAAACCTGAATATGGCCAAATTCGGATTTTCAATTATGGAGTAAGACCACAGTCATATACATGATCAATGATTCGTATCAGTGGCAATAATAATTTGCATGTTTGAAATGTATCCTTGTGACGATGAATCAAAATTGTGCGGCTTTATTTATTTATTTTTGGACTACGGATCTAAAACATATGAGTGTGGTCGCTTCAAAACAATGCTCACTTCTACAGCTACGAAGCTTCACGCCAAACAACTTCATGGCTGTGCACGAACCTCTCGTGGATTGCTGCCTGTGGGTATGAAACTCTTCTGTGCATTTCCACCTGTAATATTACAAGGAAGAATATGCAAATTGGGATGACATCACCAGCATTTCATTGGGACAGTATTTGATTAAAAAAAAAAAAAAAGGAACATGATGCCAACAGCAATGCATGATGGTGGCAGTGTAATGGTCTGTGGCTGCGTTGCTTCCTTAAGATCAGGATACCTTGCTATGATATATGGAAAAATGAATTATTCTGTCCTTTTGATCCTTGAGGGCACAAACTAATTAAACTCCAACATACTTGGATCACATAGCAGGAAAGGATAATTGGGGGCTTCTCGCATTTGCGGTCCTTTCTCAAGGTTTCTTATTTTTTCCCGACTGGGTTTTTGAGTTATTTTCTTTCTCTTCTGGGAGCTTTTTTCAGGGGAATGCTGTTGTATATTTGGAATGTTCTGTGTGATCCTATCAAGGATTTCTTTTTCACCAGGGAAGCCTGTTGATTCTGGGTTATGCAAATCAATTTGATTTGACAAGCGGGTCCACCTAATAATGGCTAAAAAATAAAAAAAAAATTGAAGTGACCAAGTCAAAATACCGATTAGAATCAATTGAAATGTGCTGTAGTGTGATCTTTAACACACAGTTGATGATAGAAATAGCCTTATCATGGCAGTATTGAAACAATATTGCAAAGAAAAGCGATCCAAGATTCCTTCACAGCGGTGTGAAAGGCTCATAACCAATTATCACAAATGTTTGATTTCAGTTATTGCTGGAAGCCCAACTCGCAAATTGTAATTACTTTTTTGCATAGGATCGGAGATCGGTTTCAATTTTTTTCCCCAGCTGGTAAATAAACTCATCATCAAGAAAATACTATTTATATTTCCTTGGGTAGTCTCAGTGTCATATTCATATTGGTTTGATAAAATTAAACATTTGCAAGTGAACATATGAAAAAGAACCACAGAAATGAGGAAGGAGCCAATTTATATGTGGTCATATTTGACCCCATATGCATCTAAAGGTTAAATGGGAAGATAATTTAATATAGGGGTAATATGTGCCTGTGCCAACTTTTAGGTGCAAGTAGCAGGCCTCAAATTTAAAATTAGTGAGCGTTTGTAAAACACATTTTAGAGCTTTTTTATTTTGAAAGACTTTAATGGAATTTAATCAGTACTTTGTGCATGCTTTCTCTACCTATATCCAACGGTTACAAAAACAAACAAAACAACAAAAAAAACAAACAGTACTGATTTGAATCTAAACCAAGCCTATGCAAGTTTGTAATCGGATATATAGCACGTATATTTTAGTTTTACTGAAAACTGGAACGCTCATTATGTTAACTAGACTGTCATTCAACGATAGGCCATGAGACGAATAAAACAGCACACGCCTTACTTAATAACTACGTATTGTACCACTTTGAATTCCTTAAGTAGAAACGTTCCGAAGAGTTTCGTCAAGTGGGGCGTGTATCTCAACTTGTCATACTTCCTCTCTTGTTGGCCAGTTTTTTTCCTCTGAAGGAATCTTCTACGTGGCTCCCGGAGAACTAAAAAAAAAAAAAAGAAAAAAAAGAAGGCTCCTAGAAGGCAGCTGAGGCCGGACCATTCCTGCCTTTGGCTGCCGGCGGAAGATCCTGCGAAGTGTGCGGCGCAAGGCAGCTTCCCTTAAGTTGGCCTGGATGGCAGGGACACTCCGGTGCAACGACTACTTCAACCACAAGGTATCGGAGCAAAAAATGAAACATGAACATGAACTTGCAAATGATGCATGAGGTAGCGCCGCGCACAGATTGAATTTGTAGATGCTCACGACTTTTGGGCATGCAAGTGTTTTTACCGAGCTAGCTTTAGCTTGCTAACTTTGTGTGCCTGGGTCGGAGCTCGTTTAAACCCTCATAGCATTTACATTTAGAATAGGTTTTAGTAGTAGCTAAGTAAGTAGTAAGTATGCATGTTTATGCGTATCATCGGATGTAGAATCTGCAGAAAATGATTGTAATCCTTCCCTAAAACTCCGTGACGGTTCGTACACTCTCGAGACAGTGACTCGAGCGCTGTCAAGTTGATTTTTATTAGCATCGTCATCATATATTTTTGTCTGGGTTCAAATTATTTTCTTCACGACTGAAAGTTTTAAATCGAGGTTTTCAACGTAATGCGGCATGAAATAATGGCAATGGAAAAAAAAACCTCCTCTGATTTAACTATCGAAATTATTAGGAAGCAGAGCGCATTAAACTTTTTGTACTGTAATTCAATATCAAACTACCTGTTCTGCAATGACAACTTCAACTTCTGTTGGCATCTGTTTAAATGACAGCTGGGGGAAACGGTGACAGATGTGTGTGTGTGCTTCCGGACTATCAAAAACCTTCGAAGTATCCAAACCATTGAACACCGAACAAATAGCTCACATTTCTGGTGAGACATTCCATGAGACATCAGTCGCACCACTTCTCCTTCATGTCGAGAGGAAGGATCCAGTTGAGGTGGCTTTGATTAGGATGCCTTCTGGACGCCTCCCTCGTGAGGTGTTTCTTACATGTCCCACTAGGGAGAAGGCTCTGGGACAACCCAGGACACGTTGGAGAGATTATGTCTCTCAGCTGGCCTGGGGATCTTCCTGGAGGAGCTGGACAAAGTGGCTGGGGAGAGGGATGTCTGGGCTTTCCTGCATAAGCTGCTTCTCTCACAACCCAGCCTCCGATAAGGTGCAGATAATGGATGAAAATACTCAACATCCATTAATCTTTGTGTCCATCTTGGCCAAATTTATTTGCGTTATTGTAAATGCATACATTTTAATTTGTGCCTAACAAGTGAGATTAAAGCAAAGATTGAAATAAAAGAGTATCTACTTGACCTTCATATTGTAAACATGAATTGCATCAACCAATCCAGCCATCCATCCATTTTCTTTCCTAACTGCTTATCGTCACATGGGTTGTGGGCGTGCTGGAACCTACTGTATACTATCTGTCTTTGTGTACTGAGTACACCCTAACCTGGTTGCAAACCGATCATGGGCACATAAAGACTTACTATTCGCACACACACACACATGCAGAACCACACCTAAGGACAATTTAGTGTCCACCAAACCTATCTTTGCAATGTTTAGAAAACCGAAGTACCTGGTAAAAACCTACGCAAGCAGGGCGGATAACGTGCAAATGCCACACAGGGAGGCTTGTGCCGGAAGCAAACTTGCCAACTCAGCACTGCGTGGCGGACGTGCCACCCAGTCCACCCATATATACCAATCCAAATATTTCTACCCCTGCATCTGCTCTGCTTTGTAGATATATGAGATAAAAAAAGATGAGCGTCTCCTTGCTGGCCCATATTTACTTCCATAAACGCGCGGTTTGTTTTGCGCATTGCTCAAAGTTTTGCTTTGTGCTTTGTGGCACATCAATAAAGTCCATGATCACAGCATAGACACGCCCCATTCACATTATAACATGCATAAAAAGAACAAAAAAAGATTGAATTTAATGTGAACATATAGCCGGTCTATTGGACGGCAAAATGTATTTGTTCGGATGAAGATAACGTGTAAATGTAACATATACTCTGCACCGTGCCCTATATTCAGCGGACTGCTTCGAATTTTGTGGAGTGTGTTGAAATCAAAGGTAAATTGTGTGGCCGCAGAATACTGGAGAGACTATGATGCCTATAGGGTGAAATGCATCGATTCTAAGTTAACGTGATATATATGTAAGTCTTCATCGTGGACCATTACACTGAATTACACTTGTCTCTTAAATTTGCTCTGTTGTTGCTTATGATAAGTTTCCTTTGGCATTGTTGGCAGCAAGAAAGGTGTTTCTTTCAAATTCAGAGCATTTGCAATTATGCACCAGATCCGGAGGATAAAAGAAAAGTCTTAAAAATTTAGGACCAAAACATGCGCCATGTAGACCTCCATGGGCAATCCATTGCTTGGCCTTATTTCTGCGTCGACCACGTTGTTTGCAGTAAGCTGAAGGTGTGCAAGCCATAAAGAATAATGGCTTAGAATTGACTGTATGATAAAGCACCACATTTTACTGTAACAGTCTTATAACGTGTTAAGACTGGAATATTCTTTTCAGTCTGAACATTTTGAACTTTTACAAAACAAAGGAATGAGAATAATCCTGTGCTAAACAAATAAATATATGTTCCTCTTGTTACAGAATTACCGGTTACATGTGTTCTTTGGCCCATGGAACGGATGAAAGCTGAAGCCTGTCGGAGGCCCTTCTGGGCCATGTCTGCTCTATTTATCATAGTCACTCTGCTGTTGTTGACCTCCAAGGTGGCATCAGGCCAGAAGATGACTCAAACAGCCATGGCTCATGCAACAGCCACAGCTGCAAGACCAGGTCCTAACTGCACTGGGGACTTTCAAGGCCTCAAAGCGCTAGCAGACTTGCTAGCTAGTGAGCACACTCATGTTTGGGTCTTGTCCCTTGTGGGCTCAGTTGTTGTAGGCCTTAGTGGGATTTTTCCCTTGCTCGTCATTCCGATTGAAGCCGGAGCAGCCCTGAAAACAGAAGGTAGGGCGCATATCATGAATTACTCATTATATTTTGCTGTTGGTAGCAAGATGCTTGCTATCAAAAGGTGTCGGAATACCAAAGCCTTTTCAATTTTCACAGGGATCCCTTTTTCTGGCTTCATTAGCCCAGTACAGTGGACCCCCGGTTTACGACGTCCCTGGCTTGCGTTTTTTTGTCAAAGCTTATAATTATAAAGCAAATGTTTGAAGATTTCTCAAGATTCTGGGGGTGGTCAATGGCACAGTAACCTATTAAACTGGGTTCACACCTGCACCGAATGGCAACCAAATCCCATCTCCGCAATCAGAACCAAAACAAGAGCAACCTCTTGTAAGATGACCATTTTTAAAACTGTTACTTGCGCATTAATTAAGTAATATTTTTATAAACCGTACATTGACACAATTATTTGTTCAAGTTGTATAATCATTAACGGTTTTGAAGTTATATTTTTATCTCACATATTCGTACAAATAATTTGTCTTTTTTTCCACACCGAGTAAAGATCTACTGTAAATGAGGCTATTTAATAAAAATATTGGCACCTATTTTTCAACACCCTTCTTACTCTTACCATCTCCAAACATTTATGTATTTAACTATTAGCCTCAAGTGTAATTTTTCATTTTTGCGCAGGGTGCTGAAAAATAGATTGTGGCCTGCAAATAGCCCTCGGCCAGTAGTTTGGACCCCTCTGACCTGTACGAATATAAGTACAGTGCTTATACTTGAGCACTTTAGTCAAGCAAGTCGTTATGCTTAAATGCGTACATAGCCTTGCCAATGACATGCTATTCTCAAGTTTAGTTTAACACACACACACACACACACACACGACCCAAAACCATATCCACCCTCACTCGAGTCGCTTTATCTTTCAGCAATCTGGAACTTTGTGTGTAATAACAGTTTTTGTTCTGTTTTCCTTTTATGACTTTTATAGCTTTTCTTTTTAACTCTCAACAATAGCACTAGCACAATGTAAAGCTAGTTCAAAATAGCGGACCGCTAGATCTGGTCATGTAGGTGCACACAGGAACAGAATGTACTGGACAAAAAGTTCTCTTGTGTGCTCTGCTTTGATTAAAAAGACGCACGTGAAATCGGCTTGAGGCTTGTGGCCTCGCCAGTCTGCCAGTATTTTTGGTCTTTGTTTTTCAAGTGCAATTTTACTAGAAGTTCGTCATTTACGGGGGGAGCCGCGAACAAATAAGTAGTGGGGTAAATAACCTTCCTCAATCCTTTCTTTTAAAGCACCCCCGCTACCACTTATATCAGTAAGCTCCTCCTGTTTGTCCTGTTCAAGACCTTTTCTGATGAAAATGAAAGATGTCGAAGATAAAATCTTTTTTTTTTCCCACACTTTTGTTATTTTCAGCTGGACACCAGAAGCTTAAGAGACTTTTGAGCTTCGCAATCGGTGGTCTTCTTGGCGATGTATTCCTTCATCTCCTTCCTGAAGCATGGGCGCACTCTGGCTCCTCAGGTGGGTCACCTTTCCATCAGTACCACTATTTTGCTCATTCTATCATTAATAATGTAATGTGTATTTATTGTGATTTTAAGTTTTTTTTAAACTCCAAAATATTAAGTCAATGTCAGTGTCTTACATGTGACAATAGCTAATGCAACTGCTGCAGTTCTCCGGTTCAGTATACACTATGCTTTTTTGAGTAGAAACATGTTGTTCATCTGTTGCTAAAAGTAACGTTTATCTTCTCATTTCCAGCTGACAAAGAAAAACACTACATGGCACAGGGCTTGTGGGTTATCACTGGCCTACTTGCATTTCTTCTCTTGGAGAAGATGTTCTCAGATCCAGATGGAGACATAGATCCACCCTCACATTCAGACCTGAATTTTAACTCTACTGTAAGTTCTCTAGCTCACCTTCAACGTGTGTGCATCATTATTTGTTCATATACACTCACCCACACAATTTGAAAAGATCAAACTCAAGAGCTGGTGTGTTAGGACACAAAATAAGGTTGTAAATCCATTGCTCAACACTCTGCACCCTGAACTTTGTTTCCGATTCACTTAACCTGTTTTTGGAGTGTGGGAGGAAACCGGAGTACCAAGAGAAAATCTACCTACCTGTCGCTTGCCCCACTGTCTAGACAATACCGTGTATATATACTATATATACACACTGTATATATATATATATACTGTATGTAGTATGTATGGATTCATGCAATGATGCAAAGGTGCACCAACATATAATATACATTTGGACTCAGGTCATTTTAGTAGTTGACCTGCTGACAAAGTGTGGGCACACCTACGGAAGGCCCTGCAAGTGGGGACCCGTGCACCCAGAGTGTCAAGCAGTACAGCTGGAAAGAATTTAAGTACGAGCTTATTAGGTTTAAAACATAGGCTACATTCAGATATCAATAAGGGAGCAAGCTCTCTCTCTCGCTCTCTCTCTCTGACCACATACACGCTCTCAGGGTCATGTAGGGCATAAGAATGCATTTCCGAATGCACCCCGAGCCCCTCCCACCGAACTCTTGTGCGCCCTTTTCATGGTGAATGGATTGGCGCCCTGAAGCTCATCAGTAAAGATTCATGAACTATCACAGGGTTAATAGTCTGCAAGACAAGTAGTAGCTTGTCATCTGGAAACAACGGGATACTGTGAATTCTCAGCACCTTTAATGGAAAGTGCCCCAAGTTGGCAGACATTCCATCTCAACTTCGTTCATGATGCATTCATCCCATTTTAGCCAACTCACCAGCGGCCTAATCTTTGCTACTCTCATATCACAAAAACAAAAACTTTTCAAAGTTGATGGTAACGTCTTTATTCCCAGTTACTCATTGCCTAAGGCTGATTATTGCAGCCTCCAGTGCAAAGCAGTACATCCATGCAAGTGCTTTAGGTTTTTCAAGAACGGTTTTAGTTTAAATGTTCAATGAAACAGTACGTCTTAAAGACACTTTGGTCCATGCCAAGCTGTGGTATGATCTTTTTCCCCCTCCCCTCTGCACACAGTCAAGTTCTGTATACAATGGAAAGGCTGATCTGGTACATGGAAACGGGTCTCAATCTGAGTCATCGAAATCCACCAAGCATCAGAGTGTGCAGGGAACATCTGATAAAATCCAGGTATGTTTAGAATGCCGATGAGCAAACGTGTGCAGTGGACCTCAAAGCTTTCACTACCGATTCATTTTCTTCGAAAAGGGGACCTTTATGGCGTGTATTAGTTAATCACCATAAAATAAGGCGTGTAGAGTGTTCCCTCCAGTTCCATTCAAGTCAGCCTCTACATTGACCACAAAAGTCAAAAAGGATGCTGAGTGCCAAAGAAATGGCAAGGACTCGACGAGCATCAGCTTTCAAGAACGGAATGTGTGCTCTTTCATGTCTTGCCCAGTTGCTTTTCCCGGGCACGACATTGCAACTGCTTTAAATACGCACCTGTGTGCTAGTGGGTGTACTTATCATTAAATAAGGAGTGGTGACACACATTGTAGGCATACTGCTCATGTTCGATGTGATTGAGTCTTGCCACGAAAAGGCAGTGCGATTTGTCAGAAAGGTGCTGTCCGGTAGTAGCTCATTTTTCGCTCCCAGATCCCTTTCCAAGTACGTCATCATATTTACTGCCGAAATGCAATTTACATCTTGACAGTTGAAGTATAATCCAATTGGAGTCATAAAGGCAGGTCTGAATCAACTATTCTACGTGAATTTACTACCGACCAACACAGCAAACGGGCAGCGGGTCACGGCCATTCCTACAGAAGTCCTCGTCTTAAACTCGAAGCCTCATTCAGGGTGTACATATGTGGGACAGGAATGAGCTGAATAACTGCTCTATATTTCAGACAAGTGGCTACCTTAACCTACTGGCCAACTGCATTGACAACTTTACACATGGACTGGCTGTCGCTGGGAGCTTCCTTGTAAGCAAGAAGGTGAGCAACTGTTTACATGTAACTAGATAGGTAGATGTACAAAGTGCAACGGATTTGAAAGAGCAATCCACCATGCAGTAGAATAAAGTAAAGGTATACTGTAATCCCTCGTTCATCGCGGGGGTTACGTTCCAAAAATAACAGGCGCAAAGTGAAATGCGTGAAGTAGCCAGCTTTATTTTTTTTTCTTATTTTACAATGCAATACTAAACTATAGACTAAAACCGAAAATCAAAACTTGTTTTAAAGCCCCAAATTTGTTTAAGACAATCATTTTAATGTAGTGGTACAAAGTTGGAAACACTGTCACTTGCGTATTTCACAGTCCCAGCAATGCGTCTTCGTCCTGAACCCGCACCTTGTTATGAGTACTATAGTAGTTGAGCTCTTTCTTTTTCTGAGCAAGAAGATTTTTATAAACCTCGAATTAAAGTGAAGCCTCTTATATCATCACAATACACTTGAAATTTCAATTTATTACGAAAGAAATCTAGGTAAAAGTCAGATTTCCGAAACTGCGCATTTCTCCGTTGCTCTCTATGTAGGCACACAGACCGGGTGTGTGCGTTTGCTCTCGGCACGCCTACGAGTCACGTGATCGGCTCCCAGAGACCAAGCTGTCAATCAGCTGAGCTGAGCGCACTCGGAAACAGGGGAGACACAGGAGAGACGAAAGCAAGCTTTTGGATCCTCTTGCCTTTTGTAATAAATTGACAAGTGAAAAACCAGTAGAGTATAGCTTCAATATTTTTTTTCGAGACAACAGTAAAGCCCCTGGGCCAATCAGGATTCAGTGCACGATGCGCTGTAATTATCAACTACACTGTAAAAAATCTGTGAAGCAGCGAACCTGTGAAAGATGTAATAAAAACATTTTCCTGTTAAGTGATGACAAAAAAAATATATATATATATATATATATATATTTTTTTTTTTTTTTGCAGCTAAAATGTCTATACTATAGTGTTATTGGTTTGAAATATTTAACTAATATTGAACATTTTTTGAACGATTAGTCTTGTTGAACTACTTTTTGTACTTAGATATCAAAACAAAACAAACGTTTTCCAAATTTAAAGTAGAATTCCGAATTTTAGTACAGATTCTTTCTTGTTTAACTCCTGGATTACAAAATGGGCTGTCAGCAGAAACACAACTTGGGAAAATGACCGTATCCATATTATATATGGAAAAAGATGAGTCCAGGTGGAGGGGCATAAGGCTATCAGCAGGAACTATGGATGTATGTGCCAGAGAGGAAGTTAGCTAGATGTCATGCACCCCACACACACACACACACATACCTACAGTATGTACATGTTCACTGGCGCTCTTATTCAAACTATAGCCATGTGACACGAATACGAATGCCGCGGCTCGAACAACAAGCCGTAATATTCCAATCGTGGTCATTGACAAAATAGTCAAAGACCTTCCGCTAATCATACTTGACTTGCAGGTTGGATTTCTTACCACCTTCGCCATATTGCTCCATGAAATCCCACACGAGGTGAGACTCTTTGATCTGAAAATATTGGACTTGATTTCTGTTAATTCTAGGCGTAGTGAGTTAAAGGCCCGCAATTCGGATGTGAAATGGCTCAAGCCGTATGATACGTGGCGTTGTCCTCAGGTGGGCGACTTTGCCATTTTGCTCCGAGCCGGCTTCGACCGGTGGAGCGCCGCCCGTCTACAGCTGTCCACCGCGTTGGTCGGTGTCCTTGGGGCTTGCTTTGCTTTATATGCCCAATCGCCAAAAGGCACAGGTCAGATACATACTGTATATCGCAGGTTTAGGAATCCTTTCCATCAAACGTCATGCCAACAACATTATTCATCTGGTATTTCCAGAAAATGGTACTTCCTGGATACTTCCATTCACCTCCGGAGGCTTTCTCTACATAGCCTTGGTGAACATAGTTCCCGACCTGCTGGAGGAATCCAGTTTGAGGTATGATGCACGTTGACCGTGAATACAATATTGAATTGTCTGTGAATGTGACTTTTAAAAACATTTTCTTTTTTGTAGCCACTCGCTGCTTCAGACCCTACTCATTTTCTCTGGTGTGGCGCTCATGGCTCTCTTGTCAACCATCACTGTTTGAGCGTAAAGGCCTGCTCCTCTTCGTTTTATCATACAAAGACTTCAACCAAAAACAAGGCCAACGTCCTCACTACTTCCTATTGCATTACGGCTGCTCATGACATCAACGCTCCATTTTGATAGCCAGAATACGCCGTCTGGATAATTCTCATGTATGCCTCAAGAAAAAGTGCACTTTATGAAGCGATGACAAACGGAATCTTCAGATGTGATGTTTTTATTTGATCTTGGACAAAGTGCCAGCTCCAAAAATCAAGGGAAATACAGTATGATGATTTGTATGGATTTCTGTTACCAAATACTGATATATCTGACAATCCTGTTTGCACGTGGTTATGGTGTGACATCCAGCCCAGTGGATTTTTCTTTTTTTTTAAAAATATATTTATCCCAATCAAAAAGTGTATTGCTGTTGCATATTTATTTAAATAGAAAAAAAACAGTCGGATATACACTACCGCACCTGCAGCATTTTGCGTCAAGATGTTGCACAAACCTCACCAAAGTGTACTTTGTGTTTACATTCCCTCTGGAAAGGCTATTTATAAACCTTAGCATATTCGCCTCACGGTTCTGAAGTTGGGAGTTTGAATCCAACCTCCTCCCACATTCCAAAGTCGTGTCAGGTTGGTAAATGGGAAACGGACCTTCGCTTATATAGCGCTTTTCTCCCGAGGTTCAACGTAGACTCCAAATAGGGCTTTGGTATGAAGACTGCAAATTAGTCTTAGGTATGAATCCTAGTTTGTCTGAATGTGACATTTGTATAAAATGGCAAATCATCCCATACCTATCTTCACCCTTGCCGTGCAAAATCTAGTCCAGCATACGTCAATGCCGTTAAAATCTTACGTGTAAAGTGTCAAATGGAAATGAGGGAGGAGGCACAACGATGGTGGCTTCGCTTGTCTATAGCTTGTTTGGTATGCATGTGTTGCCATAACGACTACGCCGCAGGTTGTCTATTTTAGTCATCAGTCTTATGAGGTGCGTTTTGGCTGTGGGAGGCTTTTCAGTCACGTAGAATAACAAGAATAACAAATGCACACTCAACATTTAAGTCAAATATGGTGGCGGATTAGCATAAAAAAGAAGAAACAGTAGAAGGCAATTAAAAGCGGCTTCTACCCTCTTCTATGAGTTTCTACCTGACCGCATTTTCCCAAACCATTGTTCAACATTCAATAATAATTTAACAAACAACCTAATGTGGAAATACTTGTTACAATTTAGCTTCATTTTTCTTTGTGGCAACTCGTTTTACCTTTTCATATTTTTTCCCACCTTCCAATGCATTTGCTGGAAGCCCATCTTACAATTTCATAGTTGTAAATGAACGGCTAAAATGTATTTAGATGTTCTCTATGGCCAGGCTAATTGAAATTTGGATCCGTTCGTGTGAGCAATGACTTAAAAATAATAATAATAATAATAATGATTGTGTCGGCTGGCTCGGTGGCGCAGTGAATAGCACGTCCGCCTCACGGTTCAAAGGTCCCGGTGTGGAGTTTGCATGTTCTCCCCGAGCCCGCGTGGGTTCTCTCCGGGCACTGCGGCTTCCTCCCACTCCCCCCAAAGAAACATGCACGGCAGGAGAATTGGACATACTAAATTGTCCTTAAGTGTGATCGGTCGTTTGTTTCTGTCTCGGTGTCTGTCCTCCGCCTACTCCCCGAGGCCAGCTTAGATAGGCGCCAGCAAGCCTGCGACCCCTGTGGGGATAAGCGGCTATAGAAAATGGATGGATGGACAAGCCACATCCAGTATGAGGAAACACCTGGGTCCTCACTTTGTTAATCACTGATTGAGTACTACTGCCCACACGGAACAGTCTTTTTGAGATTTCGTTTCCACATCAGATAGCAAATCCGTTGTTTTTTTGTTTTTTTTACAAATTTTTGCATTCCTCATTAGGATAATATGACCTTATAAAATTTGAACAAATAACAATATTAAAACAAGTAATTGTTGACAGATGATGCATCAGGAGATTAAATATAAACTTAATGGGATCGCCGACGTGGTTTTCAGATGGGCCAAATCACAAGTTTTGACATTTTCGTTTGTTGAGAGGTCAAACTTCCTTTTGCTTTTAAAGCGTTAAAAGCCCAACTTAGTACATTTCAATGGTTAAAAATGTGCATTTAATGGTTTTACGACAGTTCATGAATATTTGAGGTCAATGTTACGTTCTTTATATTTTGGTTGTTTTGGATCTTTGAAAGACATATATGTTAAACTTTTATATCAAACGCCGAGATCTTACTTGGTCTTTGAAGACAAATTCAAAGTGAGGTTTCACTAGATGTAATGTGAGCAGTACCTTCAGATTATGTTGGTTTTAGCTGTCAAATACAAAACGTTTTTTTTTTTTTTTTTTTGGTTAAGTACCATCTGGCTTTATGCTTTGGCATGCTTCTGATATTGACCTTATTGGTAGGTGTTAAATTGATAAAACCCACTTTCTGTAGAACAGAATGATCTTTTTCTCAATCAAAGAAATTACTCTAAATATAAAGCAGAATCGAGATGGGGTTTTTTTTGCTCCCTTTTTTTGTTTTGTTTTTTTGTGCATGAAGTTGTGCTGTCAAATTTGAGATATTAATTAACATTTGGAATGAATCTATCTGATTCATCTCTTTTAAATCTTACCTTAAACATTGTGACCGATCATAAAGATTGATGTACGCGTAAAACAACACATTTCAAAGTATTTTGTTTATTTGTTTCAACAGGTGTTAACAGGATGCACTTTTAACCATTGATCAGCAAATGTATTTGAGACTAGTTCTAAGACTGGTGACCGGTGCAGTTTGCTTTAGTACTTTGCCAAAAATGAGAAATTAACATTAAAAAAAAAAACAAACAAAAAAAACTTTATCCATCCTGTCCATCACAAACTTGCTTTAACAATGGGTGTTTTCCTCACAACTTTAGAGTTTTTGTTGCTATTGTAAGATGTGACTATAGTCACAGCTAGGTGCATTGCATTTATGTGATAGACTAAATTTGAGCTGCATCTGTGAATGCGCATCACTACCTTTATCAAAGTTGCCGTCAGGGTGTTTTTTTTTCTTTTTTTTTTTAAGTTAAATTCATCATTCATCTGGAGAACAACTCTCACATGCTCTTCCATTTTCAATTCTTCCTCCTGCTCCTGAATTTGCCCTCCAAACCACACTTGGAGACTATCAGTCCAAAGACAATAACAGCTTATCAGTGTCCATTTTAGGGTCTGACTGACCTTTGTTTTCTAACCTCCAACAACTCAAGCTCCAGAAACCCAATGCGTGAAAACAGATCTCATCAGCATTCAGAAAGGATAAAGTTAATGATTAAAAATTAGATTCATTTTTTAAATTCTTTATTTACAAAAATGGTAAATATGCGATGATAGCAAAAGTAACTATGATGTGTATTTATGAAATTGAAATAGGAATATATATTATGTCATAACTAGAGTATTATTAATCTAGAAAACTTTTGCATTATGGGTGTCCAGGCTAAGCCAATCATCAAAGTCATTGAAAGGCTTCCAAATAGAGTGGCTGCTAGCACCACCCGGTGGTTTTAGGGTGCCAGCACAATTTATATTGCTGCCCATTTCGCGAGTACCCGTTGAAAAGATTAATGCAAAAATTGGGGGGGGTGCATAATAAAACATCGGGTTTTCAATATGTCCAAAATGGACAATATTTCCAATTTTGAATGGCAGTAAATTAGCCTGACTTGGGCTCAATGGGACAGTTATAGGGTGCCCCTCTTGACCTCCTGTTTGCAAGCATTTAGAAGGGATGGCAGCATAGCATATTTAAAGTCGTCATGTTTTAAGTGTTTTTTTCGGTATGCTTTTCATTTGATATCACACAATAAAAACTTAAGTGGGATCAAAATTTCCCCCAGCCATGTTACAATGTCTATTTCCCACCCTTGAGACTACCAAAGTGTTATTTTCCTTCACCGATGCATTTCTAAGATTTCCTTGCTTATTCTCCGCTCTCAGAACCGCCCACCCGGACCAGATAAAAAGTGTTCGTGAGAGAGGCGTTATGACAATAATAGTAGTCCCTCGTGACATGTGTGCAAGAGTGAATACACACCCAACTAATCTCAGAAAACTCTCATGTCTTTTAGTTTTGTTTTCATTACAGAATTTGGGAGGAGCGGTTTTGCACAGTCAGATTCATTTATTACTGACTTAGTTTTACCGTAGAAAATGTCCACGGCAAAAATATGTGTTTGAGAGCACACAACCTGACAATAATTTTTGTAGTACAAAATTCAGCCACGAGTGAAACTGTCGTTATGATATACTGGTTTCCTTGATGGATCAATTTAATAGGGAGGAACGGGCATTGCTGTGTATGGTCTCTTGACACGTGTTTTGCTTTGTTGGCTCTCCAGTTCATTTTGAGCTCAGTAAAACGTCAGTTTTTGGCTTTTTCACTTTGCTGGAGTGCAGCAACCACATGAGGCGTGGGTTTCACTTCCTTGTTGGTAATGTTTGTACCAAAAAAAAAGAAAGAAAAAACCTCATGTTTAAAAAGAAATGAAATTGCCAAGGGGTCAATTGTCAATTGCAACCTGTATGCATATAATTGACAACGAAAAGTTTAAAATATCTGGGCCCTTAAAAATTGAGATATTGCACATGTGTGCCAAGAAACGTTTTGTTGTTGTTGTTGTTGTTGTTGTTGTTTTTGTTTTGTTTTAATTCGCTGATTCGCTTTATGTCTTGAACTGAAAGTCAACCGAGGCAATCCTGGATGTCCAAGTTCCGTGCAGCCTGTATGTAAGAGTGTCGGCAGATTCCAGACGGCTCGCCATCCTCCGACAGCCTGGAGGAGAGAGCGCGCTACTACATTCCGTGGCTCAGCCTCCTCCTCACAGCGCTGGTCGCCATCCATCCGCTCCTCCTTTACCCCAACAGATGGTGAAAACAACACCGCATCACGCGGGGAGCACAAGAACAACCCGCAGCATCCTGTCGTTCCAGCACGGCCCTTCGGTCAGCATGCTCGGAGAACAGCACCGCGTGAGCCTCTGACTTCACGCGCCAGCACAGGCACCAGCACCGGCAGGCAGCACCGCGGCCACCGGAAAAAGCTTCTCGCCTGCCTCCGTCGATTGGGGAAGATGGCCGCGATGAAATTATTAACCAGCGGAGGGCTCTTCCTGGCGTTCTGCGCGCTGGGGCTGCTCGCCATGGCGATTTGCACCGACTACTGGTACGAGACGGACGCCAGGAGGCACCGAGAGAGGTGTAAAAACTACGCCAACAAGCGCAACGACCCGGGCTACATCTACATCTCCAACCACAACCTCCCGCTCCAGATGCCTCCCGAGAGGAGAGGAGGCGGCCCGGAGGCTGCTCCTCTCTTCAGGGGCAAGCGGCACTTTGTGGCCGCAGCCTCCTCCATGGAGTCCCATTGTAGTCGGCAGTTCAACTCGACCGTGTCTGGCCTCTGGAGGAAATGCCATCGGGAGGGATTCGACCTTGAGACCGAGGACCTTATTTACAAAGGTAAACATGAGCGGCATCCCGGCCGGCGCCTGTCTGTGACGAGCAGGCCGCGATGCTCTTTCGCTTGACAACACCAACGCAGCGTGGCTCTCGTCATAACCTCATTTGACTTGCTGGATGGGCATGTCGCCTCAACAGCGTTCATTGTGCAATCCTCGGCCGAAAAACAAACAAACAGTTCTTTATCATCTATTCAATTTAGTTCTGGATCCTAAGCGAATCAAAACAAAAACAAACCTTTAGCTCACATTGTGGAAATCAATGCGTTTCACTGAGACACCCCCAATTCTCCATAAACGTGCCAAATTTGCTTTTCCTTCTGCTCAAGAATCATCACAATAAAATATATGGCACCGTATGCTGACTGAACCGGTCAAACGCACCCGATTCAAATGACTAATCTCATTTTCTAGCTCCTGCAGTGATTTACAATTAGCTAATCGTTTGAATCAGGTGTGTTGGGGAGGGACTCCTTGAAAATAGGCAGCATACCACCCCTCGGGGACTGGTTTTACACCTATGACTTAGACCAGGGGTTCTCAACCTTTTTTTCAGTCATGTGCATCCTGTGAAACATACCTTAAAAAAAATTACCCCTTAACCAGTGCAAAGCAATTTGGGGGTTAAAAAAAAACAACAACAAAAAACCCCTAAAAACATGCCATCAGTGTCTCACTTATTAAACTGTACACCCTTACAAACTTAATCTGTATTGTTCCACAAAAAACAATCAGCATAAAGTGTCGTGTTTAGGATCATACAAAAAATCTGTTATCAAAAAGAAATAACAATTACAAAAATATTTTCCCACAAAAAAAATAATCAATATAAAGTGTCAGACCTATTCTCAAAAAGAAATAATTGTGAATAAATACTTATCCACATAAGAATATTAAACATAAAGCGGCCGCTTTTGGGGTTACAGAACAAATCGCGTCACAAAAATAAATTATTCACTTAACTATTAATAAATATCCCCCCCCCCAAAAAAAAAAAACTAATCAACATAAAGTGTCAGACCCATTCTCGAAAAGAAATAATTATAAATACATATTTGTGCATGGAAAAATATTTAACTTAAAGTGTCCTCTTATGGGATCGTAGCAGACATGTTCACAAAAATAAATCATTAACAGGTAACGAGAGGTGGCACGTCACAAGTTGGGTCTAACCATTCTAGAGTGGGAGAGAATCTGGGGTTTTTACAATAATAAAAATGAATAACTTACTGAACATAAAATTTGTTTTATGAACTCATATTTTCCTGAAACAATTAATTAATTCAATAAGTAACAGTTAATCGAATAACTAGTTAATAGATCATTAATTTCAATTGTGGCTGGTGCACAATCTTTCATTAGTGCTATTGTGGGACCACCAAGGACCTTACACACTTGCTGTTGAGTTGTCTGACAAAAGGCCTTTTTATAGACAGTATGTATATATATATATATATATGCACTGGAATCCTTACATGTGAGTAAGGTCAGAGAGTCGTTTTTCTAAGTCTTTTTTGTAGTATCCATTATTTTTTGTTACATCCCATAAATAGGCGGGGATGAAAATGTCTAATTTGGCCAAAATGCTTCAAAATGATCAGGTCCGTCAAGTCCAAAAGAATTGACTCTCGGTGAGGAACAAACTTACTAACTAACCATCATCAGAAGCTTTGCGGCCACAGAGTTGCGATGCCAACTCTTTGTATAATAAACTTTTCATGGTTTCTGGAAATAATTAAAACACATCTGTAACATTTGAATGAGGAAAATGACTCACTCTCTTTGTGGGTGTTATATATCAATGTTTGTATCATGTCAAAAAAATGTGTGTGTAACGTACTTTGAAAGTCGTGCTATATGTTTCCCTTAAAAAATCTTACTGTGACGACTTTTTTTTCACTCTTTAAAAGTTAGAATATGTTAGCAAATGCTGTTATTGCGGTTGTTTAGTAAAAAATCTAAAGTGTTTTTCTATAATGAATGTAACCCCTAGTGAAATAAGAAATCATTTTCTTAAAAAAATACATACAGCGAAAAAACATATATATATATATATATATATATATATATATATATATATATATATATATATATATATATTGTTATCCGTTCATCCGGTGGCCGTAGACACAGGATACGTCTCTCTCGCGTGATGAGCCACCCTCCCTCTCTCTACGCAACACTATATATATTTTTTAAAAATATTTTTAATATTAAATTGTGAAAATACTCATGACTCATGAATAAAGCAATCAATTCAACCAGTTTATTATATTTTTTAAAATGTCATAATTTTGTTATTTGTCAAACACACTCACACAATCCTTATCATCATCAAAGAGCTTGATTATTTAGTCAAGCAATATTTGGCAGTATTTGGAAATTAAAAGACTAAATAATAAATAAAATATATTACTCTATACGTACTGCACTGTAAAGTATTGTACTATTCTTCTGACCCTTTTTGCCCCGGTTTCGTCGGATAAACTTTGTTCTTGTGCCGCATTTAATTTTGTAGAGAACTCTTGTCTTGAAGGGCCGTGCAACAGGAAACAGCGCGGCGGCCATTTTCACAGAGGCACCATCATTCCTGTGAGAACTTCATAACCCGAGGACCACCTGTTTGTAGGTGGACAAAATGGGCACTTATGTTTGGTTTGAATGATTTTTGTTCTTTTGTTTCCACAAACATTTGCAATGGAGGGGGTCCTTGGAAAATTTGATTTACAAAAAGCGATCCCCGACTCCAAAAAGTTTGCGAACCCTTGCTCTATAGCAGCGATTTTCAACTGGTGGGTCCAGACCCAAAAGTGGGTCAAGCACCCATTTTGGGTATGGTGCAGACAACCAGTAAAAAGTTAACTGTATTTTCATACAGTTTTCTTGGGGCACAATATAGAGGTGTACCAAGTTCCTGCATAATAGGTACTGTAAGTGATAGGACGTGACACTCACTTGTGCTCTAATTACTTGTTTACAAATACAGTGCAGCTCGGCATTTGGATGAATGTGTTTTTGCACTTAACGTCAATGAGAGTGTTTCACGAGCTGGCACCAACAGGAGGATGCGACTCCCAAGATCGAGGACATTTGAGAACCTCTTTTCTTTACTATTGAATGTATGCAGTGCAATATTGTTGTAAAGGGGTGTTCGAGACGTTATTGAACCTTAAGAATATGTATTTACATGATCACTTTCAATTTTTCTTTGTCTCCCCAGGAATAATTCAAAGATGCACTCCAGTAAAGTATCACTATACTTCATCCGTTCTTCCACGGAATTTACCCGTTAACATCACCAAGACCATAAGGCAGGATGAATGGCATGCACTTCGTGAGTATTAATACCATCTTGTATTTTTACAGAGCTGCTTATCTGGCACTCTAGTTCTTTTCTCTGCTGTGACTATTTTGGCTTTGAGCACAAACACTACATAATGTGATGATCAATGCAGTATTTCCTCTACATTCATTTGCATTTGGCGACCCACTTTTCCCTAAAGCCTTGCAGACACTGCGAGAGCTGAACGATATATTATTTCATGACAAAGACTGCATCGTCAGACGACGGGGATTTTAGGATCGTCAAAGCCAGAGGTGGGCGATCCTTCAACACCGACAATTCCCGTCGCTGACAGATGCCCATTTTGCCCAGGATCAACGAATGACAGGAATGAAAAAAAAAAGGGGAATAATACTGTATATATAAACTTGTATTATTTAACAGATGCCCATTTTGCCCAGGATCAACGAATGACAGAAATGATTTAAAAAAAAAAAAAGGGAATAATACTGTATATATAAACTTGTATTATTTAATAATATAGTACTATTATATAAGAATAGTGCCTACATTTTGAGCTTCTCCTGGGCATCCAGGAAAGAGAAATTTCATGAGGTCAGGCTACTGAAGTTGTCATTGTTTGTGCTGCCTTTCCTCGGACTTTCCGAGGCAAGGAGGAGGCTCATTCAGGCGATTTTCAGCGTGAAAAAAAATGGTGGACCAACAATGACAGAAGGGGGGGCGGGGCAATGACAACAGTCTGACCAGCAAAAAAAAATGTATGACTCATTTGTAGAAAATGAAATTTTTCTATAGAGGTCTCTCCAGATTTGATTTGATTTGATTTTTTTGCACGGTGGGAGGATTTATGTCCATAATGCTAATATTTTGTGAATTTTGTAAATGTCTGCCAATTTGTTGGACCACTGAAGTGTGAGGTGTTATTTTCTCTTTGAAAAGTTTCAATTCAAGAAAATCCAGAAAACATATAAGATCTTTTCAATCATGTTGTGAATTGAACCACTCCCTCACCACCGAAGTGGCTTCTCCTTTCTTTCATTATGACCAAGTCAGAAGAGCACACATGTTTCCATCAGTACAATGCAAATCTTTCACGGTGCTTTGATCCTAATAATTCTGTGCACAAAATAATGGTTTGAAATTGGTCACTTTTAAAGCATTGGTACTGAAAACAAATAGAATTACATTTAAAATAACCTTTTGATATTAATATAACCTAAAACAGGTAGTATATCAAAAATAAAAACATGTTTATTGTCATTTATTTTAAACATCTGCATTCCACAGTGCAACAAACGTTAAACAATATAAAAAGCCAAAAGTCCACCAAAAGTGGACTCTCAGAAATAATGAATACGCCTACAAATGTAAATGAATAGTTTTGAAGTTATGATCCTCTTTATGGTGTTTACATCATTGCTATTTGCAAATGGACATGATCACAAGATGACACGAAGGACAGCTGTATTGCTCTGGTGGCTGAAAGTAGAGTAGCGGCGAAACTGCTTGCTCGGTTATGTTTTCATGCAGTGCAAACTCTGCTCGCATGTCATGCTTTCCACTTCATCACTTGAGTGCTAAATGATTCAAAAGGTTTGCCGTCTTGCCTTGTTTCGAACAGCATACCTTGCATAACAGCTTTATTACCTCCACGCCTCTTGCCTTGTTTTGAAAAACATACCTGCATAATGGCTTCATTTTCGCCATGTCACTCTGGAGGCACCTCCCCACAGGTGATAGGGAGGAACTCTTGTCAAAAAAAGCATCTTCGGAAAACGATGGCAAGTAAGGGCAATCGGCGTTACTATTGCTTTCATTTACCTGCTTCTTTTATTCACTGGAGGGTTCTGTTTACTTAAACTTGCAAATCTAAGTCAGAAGGAAAAGCACGTTGGTCGTGGACCACCGAATAATGAAAACATTTTGAAAACGACGAGCAAAGACAAATGGAACTATAGATTTTGTCTGTCATTTTAATCTGTCCTAATTGTCACCACCCCTTGGTAACAGTTTGTCACCTCACTCAGTTAAATCTTCTGAATTTCTATGACATGACATCCATATATCTGGGAGCATAGACGTGTAAAAAAATTGTAAATATGATGTCCATCCATCCATCCATCCATCCATTTTCTACTGCTTTTTTTATGGTCGGGTCACAGGGGGCAGCAGCTTCAGCAGGGAAGCCAGAGGCTTTCCTCTGCCTGGCCACTTCGCCCAGCTCCTCAAGGAGGATCCTCGGGGAGGCATTTGAGAGGCATCCTAACCACGCACCCGAACCACTCGAACTGGCCCCTCAGCGTGGAGGAGGCACGGCTCGAAGCTGAGCACCTTCTGGATGACCAAGCTTCTCACCCTATGTCAAAGGGAGAGCCCAGACATCCTCCAGGGAAAACTCGTTACGACCACTTCCGTCTGAGGCCTCGTTCTTCGGTCACCTCCCACAACTCGTGACCATAAGTAAGGGCAGAAATGTAGATCGACCGGTAAATAGAAAGCTTTGCCTTTCGCCTCAGCTCTCTCTTTACTACAACAAAGCGGTACAGAGGCCGCATCACAGCAGACGCTGCACCGACCCACCTGCCGATCTCCCGTTCCATCCTGCCCTCACTTGTGACCAAGGACCCAAGATACTTAAACTCCTCCGCTTGAGGCAGGACATCATTCCTAACCCGGAAAGGGCACGTCATCCTTTACCGACCAAGGACCATGGTCTCAGACTTGGAGGTGCTAATCTTCATCCCAGCCGCTTCACACTCAGCTTCGAACCGCCCCAGTGAGAGTCGGAGGTCATGACCCGAAGAAGCCAAAAGCACAATTTCATCAGCAAACACCAGAGATGCGTTGCCGAGACCCCCGACCTGGACACCCTTAACGCTTCGGCTGCACCTAGAAACTCTGTCCATCCAGATAATGAACAGAATCAGTGAGAAAGTTTGTCCTTGGTGGAGCCCAACCCTCACCGGAAACGAATTCTTCTTACTACCAGACACCAGACCAGACACTGTCAGAGAAATCACTAAAAGAAGACTAGGACAAGCCTAGCTGCTAAGCAGCCAAAACGGTAACTCAGACCAGCCAAGATTGACTTTTCTCCGCCATAGCACAGGGAAAAAGCTTGGCGAACAAACATGCGTTGCCAGCCCTAATTCGCCACTCAGGTGTCCCCGCCTGCTTTTTATTCTTTCAGCAAAGCAATGCACATTACAAGACACCACAAAAGAGCCAGCCGGGCACCACCGACAGCTGGGCCAAAGTCCCGTGTCAACAGCTCTATCTAAGGACAAGGTCGAAATGAACTAGGATTGCATAGATGGATAACCATGCACACTATTGTAGACAAGAAGTACATAATGAGAACAACCTAATGTATGATTCCCTTCACAGACACTTACATTGGTGGTACAGGGACCAAACAGCCCATGTCAGGAGGCTCAGTACCCTGTCCTCCCGAAGCACCCCCACCCACAGAGCTGCCCGAGTGACATAGTTGTCTACCTTCTCCAAGTCCACGAAGCACATGTAGACTGGTTAGGCAAACTCTCATACACGCTCAAGGATCCTGCAGAGGAGGAAGAGCTGGTCCAACTTTTCTCTGGCCTGCATGACATCCACACCGCTCCTCCTGAATCTGAGGTGCAACTTCCTGATGGACCCTCCTCTCCAGCTGCCTCCGATAGGACTCTTCCTTCAGCTTGACAGCAGCCTTACCGCAACACCGGCAGATTCACAGATTGCCACCCCCGACAAGCACCAAACTCCTTACGGACACAACTCGGATTAGCTGAATCGAAAATGGAGGGCCTGAAGATGGTCCACTCAGACTCTATGTTCTTTATGTTCTTTTATTTTTTTTTTCATGAAAAAAAAAATCTGAGATGCACTGATAGGAGATGCGCAAAGTAGCGAAGGATCACTGTACAGATGGACATTGGCGACCTTGAACGAACCCTGACAAGAATGCTACCTTGGCAAAGACCTGCAAATGTTTGCCCGATAGGGGTTTTATTTGCAAAGGTGGGCATCTTACATTTTAGGTCTGTTAGTCGTCGGTGCACCGTCATCATAGATCATGGTAGGTCCCTCATATTAATATTAACCTCATATTAATATTTACCATATTAATTTCAACCTCTGGGGTTTTGTTTGTTTATCCAGCCATCCCAATTTAACGGCTTGACCATAATAGGTGACGGTTCCATTAAAAGAGGTCACATTGCATTAAATTTCATCTGTCACAGATGCAAGGATTTTCTGAGCTTGAACTAACTAAATAATGTCTTTTATTTGGGGAAAAAGAGCCAATCAGAGAGCTTGTCACTTTGATATGTACCCATTTATTACTTGAACTTGTCACCCCCTTGCTGCGGGAAGGCATCCAGAAAAATTCTTTGCTCAACTATTATTTTTCTGTAAATCTTATTTAAAAAGAAAAATAACACAAAATATTTCTTACCACTTAATTGTTAACTTTACTTTTTACTTTAGGTCTTTACAATCGTTCTGCTGGACAAGATTGTGTACACTATGCATTTCAGTTCATGAAACTATGACTCAGAAAGGCAGCGCAAACAAAGACATCCCCAGTAATGCTGGCAAAAGTTGTCACTGTGAAAGAAAGGTAGTGAATTGTCACAAGGCATTTCATTCATTTCACTCATTCTTTGCCATTTCTTGTCCTCGGGATGTACGATGATCCCCACAATGATTCCCTTTTGTAGTAAGTGAAATGTAGCGAATAAAGGTGGCTGTAATTCTTATATTGGTCTAACCGATATTTGATGTAATGTCCACACCAACAATTACAACGATGGACGAAACCCATCCTTTCCAACATTCTTGTTCTTCCCCTCTTGATGAGTGTTCCCATCACTTGGCGGGCCGTTGGCAAAACCGTTGTCCGTCCATGATGTACAGTCTGCCCAAATCTGTTTAATTTCCTTCCAGTGTGAACGCTAGTGTGAAGAGTTCTCAATATTTGCGCTGCAAATGGCCAGCAAGTCATCCAGGGTGCACCCCACCTTTTGTCACCTAGGGTTAGCTATGATTGCGAGCAGCTTACCTGGGACCTCATTGAGAACGAGGTGTGTTGTGGATGGATGGGGTACAGTATTACATAACAGTATATTCATGCATTATCCCAAAGTATAACTACTGTCTTATGAAAATTATAAGAGTGTGAAGTTTTTTTATTGTCATTCCAAAAATGCAAGGAAAATTTATTTTTTTTGTTTAATTTTTTTTGGACATAAAAAAAAAGACGCGATTAGCACATTCGCTTCATAGTTCAGAGTCTCGAGTTCAAATCCAGCTCTCTTCTGCGACCTTCCTGTGTGGTGTTTGCATGTCCTCTCCGAGGCTCGCTTGGGTTCTCTCTGGGCACTCCGGCTTCTCCCACATTCCAAAAACATGCATGACAAGTATACCGGACACTCTAAATTACCCTGAGGTGTGATCGTGTGTGAATCGTTTGTTCGGCCCTCTGTGCCCTGTGATTTGTATTTGACAGCAGCAAAGGTGTTCTTCCAATCAACTGTGTGATGGAACAGCAATAAGAGTGATAACAATAGTTCACATGAAAACGTTTGTAACCTTGTCATCTCTTCTTGCAGATCTAAGAAGAATGACGGCTGGTTTTGTTGGTATGGCAGTCTCCATAATTCTTTTTGGCTGGATAATTGGAGTGCTGGGATGCTGCCAACAGCATGACCTCATGCAATATGTAGCTGGGCTTCTCTTTCTCATGGGAGGTACTGTGTGGAAACATTTGCGCACATTTACGCAAACACGACCCAACCGCAACATTATGACCACTTGCTCAATGTAATGACATCCAATACAAGGGTTGTATGAAATAAGCTGTTTTACAAATCAATGTTTGCATTTGTGCAACAGGTATGAAAAGCCAGCACGCATGTTAAATATTTTTTTCTCAACTTTTACTTTTTATCACTTTTATACTCAGGTTAAATAGAAGTAGCAGAGGCTAAATTCAAGTTATGGCAAGTCTAAACCCCATGTTTGAATATGTTCCTTATTTTCCGCACTATAAGTACTGTGGGTCAAATCATACGCTGACTGCACAAACTATAGGAACTATAGGAAAGAATGAAAAAAGACAGCAGCGCCAGACTTCACCCGCGCTTGGCTCCAAACTCATACCGTTGCATGTTTGTCGTTTAAATTTCCCTGACTTCCGTTTATTTGTAACTTCTTTGTGCTCCATAACGAAATAGCTGATCAAAAATATATAATGCATGTCGAGGGGAAAATCAAAAGAATTGTGGCGCAGCGTTCACAAGTGCATGCCTTGATCTGGATCTATTCTGCGCTCTGCTGCTCCTGTTTAGTAGTTAAATAGCAATTACCAATAACGCATTCTCTGTTTTTTCTGATTTTTTTTTAATAACAAATATTTCTTAGTATAATATTCATCCAACACTTATATTGTATGAATAAAGTTTATATTCTATTAATACAGTTTGACGACTTTTCTGATTGTTTTGAATTCATTCCCTTTCGTAAAGCACCATCTAGTGGCTGCATAACGCAACTCTATCTAGTGGATGCATAAAGCAACCCCAGCCAGTAGAGTTTCAACTCTATGTGCACTTTATAATCCGGTGCGCCTTATAGTGCGGAAAATACGATAATCTCTAATGACAGTAGGTATCCAAAAGTACCTATTATAACAAAGGTTCCAATGAATTTGCTCTCAATTTGAAAATTACTGTTAATGTCACAACATTAAAATGGATTCAATTAGATTTGCTGATACAATCAGAAACTTGGCTAAAATCTGACATACTCCCTAACGTGCCCTCATACACCATTTGAGAACTGCCAACCTGAAAGATTAACTTTTTGGAACATTTTAAGCAGAGGTCTGGTCAAGTAAGATTTATTTATACTGCCCTAAAATCACAATGGTGTTTCAAAGGGTTTAATAGGCCCACAGTTGAAAAATGTTAAATACTCCTGATCCAAACCACTCACGAGGACAAGGGGGGGAAAACATATGAGGGGGAAAAAAAAAGAAATCTTGAGAAGGTAATGTACTGCAGTGCTTCCATCTTCCAGGAACAGGCTTCAATGAATGCCAAGTGGGCTACATTTACGTTCGAACTTTTCTTTTTGGCATTCTCGTAGATGGCCGTGGATAGGAGTGAGCATTTGTGCTGTTGTGATAGGCAAGGCAGCCAACGTTTTTGCAATTCATTGCAAGCGGCTTCTGTCATTCCCTTTAAATTCAAAGCAGACAGAGACGTGGGGTCCACGTGGAAAAAAGACTCGATCAAGTCCACAAAGGAGATGGCGAGACCAGAAAGACACAAGTTGGGTTAGACAAATGCATGAATTATGATCTTGGTCACCAGCAAATAGCATTAAAAAGGTCTTAGCAATATTGTGACACTGTTATGCTAATATGATGCACATTTGAAAAGAGAGATCTGAGCCAAATAACACACTTGAGGTTTTTTTTGGGAGTGTCTTTTATCAAGACGAGTATTAGAAGAAAGGTCAAATTAATTTAAAAGGTGTTGGAACCCAGTTAGTATGCACATAACATAGAGCAAGTCCCTCTAAAATATTGAAATTTGAAAACCAAAAAAGGCATTGCATAAAATTCACTGCACACCAACGACTATGGTGCATTGGGAAAGTATTCACAGTGCTTCATCCAGTGGTGGTCCGTCAGGGCCTGCAAAGTATTCTCTGCTGGCCTAACATAACCGGACATCATTATCATGACTATAATAAACTATAATACTTATATAATTAAAGTCAATTTCATTTAAGAATTATTACTAAATATTTACTATCTATCTATCTATCTATCTATCTATCTATCTATCTATCTATCTATCTATATATATATATATATATATATATATATATATATATATATATATATATATATATATATATATATATATATATATATATATATATATATCTTTATCTACATATATATATATATATATATATATATATATATATATATATATATATATATATATATATATATATATATATATATATATATAGTGGGGCCCCGTGTTACGACCGTAATCCGTTCAGCGGCTAGGCTCGTAACTCGAATACGCCGTATGACGGTCAATCCAAACCTCTGTTAATTAGTGAATACGTGCCATGGGTGCAAAAACCTTTGGTAAAAACATCACGACTATATCCACATATTAAAAATTAGTAACATAATCTACTATACAGTTAAATTAAATAACAGTGGCGCAGTGAATAGCACGTCCGTCTCACAGTTCAAAGGTCCCAGTTCAAATCCACCTGGCTCCAACCTTCCTGTGTTGAGTTTGCATGTTTTCCCTGAGCCCGCGTGGGTTCTCTCCGGGCAGTCTGGCTTCCTCCCTCTCCCAAAAAACATGCATGGCAGGTGAATTGGACATACTAAATTGTCCTTAGGCGTGATTGGGCGCGTGATTGGTTGTTCGTCTCTGTGTGCCCTGCGATTGGCTGGCAACCAGTTCAGGGTGTCCTACTGCCCAAAATTTTACGTATTTTTCATCTTACGACGTGGACCGCGGCGTTTTTTGTCCCCCTCTTACGCACAAACCTTTCATCTTACGAACCATCCAACATGCCCGGTCAGTGTGTCAGCACTATTTTCTTCGCTTTGCTGCATCAACAAAAACAACTTCTGTCACATGTTACGAAGACGCCAATATGCTATTGGTCTTATACGGTCACAGTCACGGTCTCAGTCACGGTCTCAGTCACGGAGATGCCGATATGCTATTGGTCGATTAAGGTCAAAGTCACGGTCTCAGTCACGGAGATGTGGATATGCTATTGGCCGGCGTCACGTCAATCACAGAAATGCCGATATGCTATTGGCCGAACGCCTTCATCTAGCTTGATGGCACAGCTGGTCGGTGTGTTGTGAAGACTTTGCAAACTTTATCTGTTAGACATGGCTTCTAAATTTGCAAGTGGCTGTAAAGGAAGAAGTAAGAGGATGATGACAATAAAAATGAAGCAGGAGATAATAAAAAAATACAAAGGAGGTGCACGCATAGTTAACCTTGCTAGTGAGTATGGCCGTAACCGCTCGGCAATATGTACAATTCTCAATAACAAGGAAGCTATGATAGCAAGCAAGTCTTCTAAGGGCAAGACTTTCCTTGCCAGGGGACGGACCTCAGTCGACATCAAAATGGAGAGGCTTCTTCTATTATGGATTAAAGAGAAGGAAATCGCCGGTGATATGTTCTCGTTTAAGAAAAATTCTCGTTTAAGAAAAAAATAAAATAAATTCTGCGGATCCGTCTCTGCTCCCTTCCGCCTCCACCCACCACCAGCTCAAGTCACATCGCCCCAAAGGTAAATGTAATTTTTCCTTTATTTATGTTTCTAATTTTTAAGATGTGTATAAAGTCGTGATGTTTTTACCTAAGGTTTTTGCACGTGTTGCACGCATTCACTAATTAACATAGGTTTGGATTGCCCGTCATACGACCAATTCGAGTTACCAGCCTAGCCGCTGAACGGATTAAGTTCGTAACACGGGGGCCCACTGTATTTGATACATAAAATTGTTCTCCATATTCTGTTCTTTTCATGTCGTTCTACATCCGTTTGGTTACGCTCCTTCCAGTGTTGTAGTTTTAGGTTAGAGTTTTTAGCCAATTAAAATTCAGCTAACTTGTGATGATTACAATGATGATTATTTTAAGTTTTGGCAGTATCACATATAATGATAAGTTTTTGCTGATGCGGGTTTATTGATGTTTAAATGCTCCGGAAAATAGTGCCTTCTGAGGGGTATTTATTCAAGTCGGACATCACTGAAGGGTTAAGTGTGAAACGCACGGACCGCCACTGGCTTCACCTTTTCCACATTTTGTCATTTATCAGCTTCATTCCAAACATTATTAATCGCTTGTCTCAAAATTCTACCCAGTATGCCAATATAAAAAAAGAGTTGGGGAAATTGCTTTAATTTTTGACATTTAGATAAGAAATAAGAATAAAAATAAGAAATCACACACAAGAAATTCCAATAAAAATAAGAAATGACATTTATCTTATTTTTTTAGTCATATTTTTTTCCCTTCCTTATTATCTGAAAACCAGACCAATTTTCTCCACACATCAGTATCCAGTATCAATATCCATTTTTGTCAAACACCGT